>NC_060886.1:9870607-9945607 GCF_014805685.1 Silurus meridionalis
TGAAATCTGAGCTACTTGAGGTCCTTCTGTAGAAGCAGCCCAAGTAAGTCGTCTTCTTTCAACACTTTTCAACTGCTCCCATTAGGGGTCGCCACAGCGGATCATCCGACTCAATACTCCGTCCTCTACATCTGCCTCTTTCAACCCAACTACCTGCATGTCTTCCGTCACCACATCCATAAACCTCCTTCTTGGTCTTTCTCTTTTCCTCCTTCCTGCTGGCTCTATCCTCAGAATTCTCCTACCAATATACCACATGTCCAAACCATCTCAATCACACCTCTCTCACTTTCTCTCCAAAACGTCCTACATGCGCTGTCCCCTCTAATACTCATTTCTAATCCTTTCCATCGTCGTCACTCCCAATGAAAACCTCAACATTTTCAGCTCTGCTACCTCCAGCTCCACCTCCTGTCTTTTACTCAATGCCACTGTCTCTAAACCATACAACATCTCAGGTCTCACCACAGTCCTTTAAACTTTCCCTTTCACTCTTGCAGACACTTTTCTATCAAAAATCACTTGCGCTATTACTCTTTTTCACCCACTCCACCCTGCCTGCACTCTTTCTTCACTTCTCTAATACACTCCATTACTCTGCACTGTTGACCTCAGGTACCTGAATTCCTCCACCATCACCACCTCTTTTGCCTGCAACAGCACCACTCCACTGCCCTCCCTCTCATTCACACACACGTACTCTGTTACTCCTACTGACTTTCATTCCCCTTCTCTCCAGCACGTACCTCCAGCTCTCCAGGCTCTTCTCAATCCAAATAATATCATCCGCAAACATCATAGTCCACCAAAACTCCTGTCTGACCTCGTCTGTCAACCTGTCCATCACCACTGCAAACAGGAAAGGGCTCAGAGCCGATCCTTGATGCAGTCCAACCGCCACCTTGAACCTGTCTGTCGTTCCTACTGCACACTTCACTGCTGTCACACTGTCCTCATACATGTCCTGCACCACCCTCACATACTTCTCTGACACACCGGACTTCCTCATACAATACGACAAGACAACAATGTAAAGACTAAAAGAAAAATTCACTCACATTCACACGGCCCAGCTCTTGCTCCACCTTGTCCAGATTCTTCTGCTTGCTGGCTGCAGAATACAAAGCGGTTGCATAACGGCCCTCCACTCCATACACCTGAATGGGGGGCTGGGGACATGGAGTTAGAGTTTAGATAACTTTCTTAATACTAAACATATCCAAAACCTGGTAAACATCAATAATAAATGAAGTTCTACAATTTTCAAATTAAGAAGATTTACCATGAGGCTTGACAATGATTTACAAATCATTTCTAAGAAAACAAGAAATTAAATTAAACTCTTTCGGCTTCTCCCATTAGGGGTCGCCACAGCGGATAATCCGTATTCATGATCTGCATGTTTAATTTGGCACGTTTTTATGATGGATGCCCTTCCTAATTAATTAATAGTTTCAAACTTTTATCCTCTTTGACAAATGATAGCTATGCAATTTGACAGCAAGTTTTTATTCACTTTTGTTTTTAAAAAAAATCCCTGGCGTATTTTTGTATTGCTAAGGTATCATCATTAGATCAGTGCACAAACACCTTTAAAATTATGTTACAAACAAAGCAACCTTTATCAATGAGTAAAATATACTCGCATTACTCAGAAACGTGGCTGAATTCTGCCACAGTGCTATTTCTCAGACCGGACTGATCAAATTTAAGCGTTCTGTTGGGAGATGTTTCTATTATAATTATGGAAGAAGTCCCAGGTTTCAACATTTAGTTTCCAGCATGTTATCTGCCACATTAAAATCTTCAGGACAGACGATTTAATAGTTTTTGGTTTCTCAATAATAGGACAA
The DNA here is from genome assembly GCF_014805685.1 of Silurus meridionalis. Taxonomy (NCBI): domain Eukaryota; kingdom Metazoa; phylum Chordata; class Actinopteri; order Siluriformes; family Siluridae; genus Silurus; species Silurus meridionalis. The sequence continues at coordinate 9,872,461 of NC_060886.1, forward strand.
GCTGTATAATTTTTGTTTTGGTTTGATTAATCCCAAGGGGGATTAAAGTCTACTGAGGGAAATAACTGTTTATAGCTGCTATAGGTGAAACCTGGAACTAACCTGTTATAGCACATTCTGCAGCATTAACAGAAATATAAAAGATTAAAGTGCAGGAGCCTCAATAATTAAAAACAGTAAAATCTCTTATTTTGGTTTTCAGAGGAGAAAAAAAAAAGCCTGGTGTATTCCAGAAACAGAGTAACCACTGATAATTTAAATTGCACACTGTTCTGATTTACATCATAAAATTCTCTACAGTCCTGCCCATGATATTCTTCATTCATGTCCAGTGTATCCATGCAGTAAATGTTACCCAGCCATTATTTACAAAATATGATATAGCAGTGCTTGTGTTCAAGTAACCATTAAATTACTTACAAAGCGTACAAGTAATGACGCTTTTATTGCTGTTAATGTCAAATTGTGTCTAATTTTTAATTAAACCAATCAGATTCATGCACAGAATAAAAGGTTCACTCATTTCTGGTGCACTGGTGGCTTGAAACATATCCAATGTACAAAAGTAGGAAGAAGGCTCTTTAAATAGTAAGCAAATCGCACCACACAATTATGGATTATTTTCCGATAGCAACATGCTCCGTTTTTGTTTTATTTCTTTATTTATTAGTAAAGCAGCAATTCCACTAGGCTTCCAGCCTGCACAATTTTTTTGGACACCTGCTTCGAAAAAACGGACTGCAACCGAATATGACAATGTTAAAATATACAATGTGTTCTGGTATTTGCAGCGACAAAGCAAATCATCCTTCATCATGCTTTCAAATCATCTTGTATATCATAAAGAGGTCACGCCGTGACACATCGGTCTTCACTTGGTCACTCATCTTCACTCGCAGGTTCACCACACGCTTTTGTTTTTTTAATGTCTAGCATGTGCATGCATGAAATTCGTCCACAGACCAAAAATGTAGTGTGACCACAATTTTCAGCAAGTCGTTCATGGCATTACTATTAGCTAAATCTATGTGATGTGAGTGGTCGGTGTAAGTGATTGAATAATGTGATTAATATCGAAGCACATCATTTCAAGGGCTGTGGCTTCTTTAATTAAGTTAGTAATAGAACCTTAGTATATGAAAGGTGAAAGTTCTTCTGTTAGTTTGATTTTCCTGCTCTGTATGCACAGACAGGTGTTTTCATAAAGCATTAGGTTTAATATGAGTTGTATGAAGTTAAAAATATATATATAATAGCATGCTTTATATTACCCTAATGAGTTTTGCTGCCGGTCGGGCCACCGACGTGCTCAACTGACGCACCTGAGAAAAAAAAACAGGAAATGTGAATCAAGATGAATGATTATTACTTAGTTTTTTATTAGAAAAAATAAATACTTTGTCCTTATCATGAAAAAAAACAGGCTAAAATGTATAACTGGATCGCTTCATAACCTTCAATGTTCAAGTGCATTGCGGTTGGTCATACTGTCAGCACAGGGCATTATAGCTAACTGTCTCAGCATACCGCCTAACAAACAGTGTGTGAAAATACAGAAAACGAGAATTAAGAGTTAAGAATCATTCAATTTACCCAAAAGAAACCCTGATATATACAGTTTCTAACAGCTAACTAGCATGACAGCTGCTGTTAAGGCTAATATTAAACTGCTAAGCGTTGACTAGCCGGCCTGCATGTGTGGTCTTAATTTCATCCAATAACAATAATTATAATAAATACATTTACTAAAAAAAAAAAAAGCATTTTTAGTAAAGCATGTATAGTAGCATTGCTTTGATTGTTTAGTTAAATGATATTCTTTAGCTTACCTGCATCCCCAGACCAAGCGCCGCCATTTTCTCCTGCAACTGTGTAGGTCAAAGCAGCTGCGCATGCGCGAAAGTCTCCGGTTAAAAAAAACCCACCAAGGTTGCAGCAGTGTGTTATGGGTAGCGTAGTTAGTCACGTGGTCGGAGTGGAAACAAACTTGAAAGCCTCATGGAGGAACTGGATTATGAAGCTGGAGACTTCTCAGGACAAACACTTTGCTACTGCAAATCCACATGTTACGATTTACAGTAGCATTATCAAATATTGTCTTTAAATCACAATACTAATGAGCCACGTAATGAGCCATAATGTATACTGCAGACTGAGGGATTGTAAAGGTGCAGGAAAGGTGAAAAGCCTACCTGTGTACCTGCATATTCCTGACGGGACTGTAAATATTCATTTGAAGTGACTTGCAAGTCCTAAACTTGCAGAATTGTGATACATTTTGCACAATATAGTGCTAATTTTGCTATTATTTCTGGATATTACGCCTCTAAGAATCAGTTATATCTTATTACATAATTTCTACCAAACACCAAACCATTGACTTAACATTCCTGCCTGTTATATTCATTGTATGTCATAAAAGACTGAAAAATGCATAAGATTTACACAATGTTTTCCATCGAAACAGGATATTTAGTTTCAGACAAATTTCTTTCATCGACTGTACAAGCAGATGTTTGTTTGAAATGTCCTGTTTCTCAGGAAACGTTTTCTACATCTTTACTTGCACAGCTGATGAAGTGCATTCATTTATCCCCTGGCTTTTCTGTTTCATTTGACTAATCCTACCATGTTGCAGCATCCAAATGTATATCATAATCTTTCAGATAGGTCAAAAGATTAATGTTCACGTCAAACGTCAGGAAGGAGATAAATTATGTGACCTCAGTGACATGGGTGTTGTGCCAGATGCCAAGTCTTTCAGGAACTGCTGATCACCCTGGATCTTCACACACAATAACTGTTAAAGAAGTTATCCAAAATTGGGAAGAAAAAAAACCGAACAAAATCCAATGGAAATGCCATGCTAGTCAGAACGTCAGAAGAAAATGGCCAAACAAGTTTGAGTTAACAGGAAGCCTGTTTTATTGGAAGTACCTGCTCTTTATAACCACGTGAGCAGAAAAGCATCTCAGAATGCACAGCATGCTGACTGTGAGGTGAATGGGCTAACATGAAATACAGTACATATTGCATCAACCTTAATGATATGAGTCTATGAAACCCAGCTAATGGACATGTTTTGTTTTACTGAATTCAAAATTAAAGGGTAATATTTAAAATGTATTTATATTTTTCAAACAATGAAATTACAGTATTTTACTGCCTCAAGCAGTGTCACCTCGATATGTGAAAACTATATATATATATATCTTCTTCTTCTTCTTCTTCTTCTTCTTTCAGCTTCTCCCATTAGGGGTCGCCACAGCGGATCATCTGTCTCCATACCCTCTCCAAACCATCTCATTCTTGCCTCCCTCACCTTGTCTCCAAAACATCCTTCATTATTGAACGTTACTTGAACCAGTCTGTCATTCCTACTGCACACTTTACTGCTGTTACACTGCCCTGATACATGTCCTGCACCACCCTCACATACTTCTCTGACACCTGACGTTCTCATATAGTACTACAACTCCTCTCTCGGCACCCTGTCATACGCTTTCTCTAAATCCACAAACACACAATGCAATTCCTTCTGACCTTCTCCATACTTCTCCATTAACATTCTCAATGCAAATAATGCGTCTGTGGTGCTCTTCCTCTGCATAAAATCATAATGTTGCTCACAGATGTTCACCTCTTCTCTCAGCCTGGCTTCCACTACTCTTTCCCATAACTTCATGGTGTGACTGATCAACTTCATTCCCCTGTAGTTACTGCAGGTCTGCACATCTCCCTTGTTCCTAAAGATCGGTACCAGCACACTCCTTCTCCATTCCTCAGGCATCCTCTCACTTTACAAAATTCTGTTAAACAATCTTGTTAAAAACTCCACTGCCATCTCTCCTAAACATCTCCATACTTCTACCGGTATGTCATCTTGTCCAACCGACTTTCCACTCTTCATCCTCTTAATCACTGCTCTCACTTCCTCCTTACTAATGCTATCCACTTCCTGCTTCACCATCTCCTCACCATCCAACCTTCTCTCTCTCTCTCATTTTCCTCATTCAATAGCTGCTCAATATATTCCCTTCATCTTCTCAACACACTCTCCTCACTAGTCAACACATTTCCATTTCTATCCTTTATTGCTCTTACTTGCAGCACATCCTTCCCAGGTCGGTCCCTCTGCCTGGCCAATCTGTACAAATCCTTTTCTCCCTCCTTAGTGTCCAACTTCTCATACAGCTCCTCATATGCCTTTTCCTTGGCTTTCGCTACAGCCCTCTTTACCTGCTGCCACATCTCCTTGTACTCCTGCCTATTTTTCTCATCTCTCTGTTGATCTCAATTCTCTTTTGCCAACCTCTTTCTCCTTATGCTCTCCTGCACTTCCTCATTCCACCATGTCTCTTTGTCTATCTTTCTATTTTCAGATGTCACACCAAGTACCTTTCTAGCTGTCTCCCTTATCACTTCTGCAGTAGTTGCCCAATCATCCAGCACCTCCTCACCACCACAGAGCCCCTGTCTGACCTCTTCCCTGAACCTCACACTACAGTCTTCCTCCTTCAGTTTCCACCATCCTATTCTTCTTTCAGTCTTCACTCTCCTCCTTTTCTTCTTCACCTCCAAAACCATCCTACAGACCACCATCCGATGCTGTCTAGATACACTGTTCCCTGCCAACACCTTACAGTCTCCAATCTCCTTCAGGTTGCATCTCCTACATGAAACATAGTCCACCTGTGTGCACCTTCCTCCACTCTTATACGTCACCCTATGAGCCTTCTTCTTCTTAAAATAAATGTTCACCACTGCCATTTCCATCCTTTTAGCAAAATCTACCACCATCTGCCCTTCCACATTCCTCTCCTTAAGGCCATACCTACTCATAACCTCCTCATCACCTCTGTTCCCTTCACCTACATGCCCATTAAAATCTGCCCCAATCACCAATCTTTCATTCCTGGGTACACCTTCTACCACTTCATTTAACTCAATCCAGAGTTTTTCCTTCTTTTCCATCTCACAACCCACTTGTGGAACATAAGCACTGATGACATTTATCATCACCCCTTCAACTTCCAGCTTCACATTCATCAACCTATCAGAAATTCTCTTCACCTCCACTCCACTCTTACTGTACTCTTCCTTCAGAATCACCCCTACACCATTTCTCTTTCCATCCACACCATGAAAATTTAAACAGTTTAAACCCATCCCCAATGTTCCTGGCCTTACTCCCTTTCCACTTGGTCTCCTGAACACACAAAATATCTTATCATATCATATCATATACCTTTCTCCTCTCCATCATATCAGCTACCTCTCTCCCTTTACCAGTCATAGTACCAACATTTAAAGTTGCAACCCGAACGTCCACTCTCCTACACTGCTTCTTTCCCTGCCATCTCTGTAGATGTCTTCCTGCTCTCCTTCTCCTCCCTTAGCCAACAGTAGCCCAATTTCCACCGGTACCCTGTTGGCTAACGATACCTGTGGCGGTCGTTGGTAACCTGAGCCTCGACCGATCCAGTATGAATTTCTCTTTCGTGATCTGCATATTTGATTTGGCACATGTTTTATGCTGGATGCCCTTCCTAACGCAACCCTCCCAATTTATCCAGGCTTGGGACCAGCACTAAGAGTGCACTGACTTGTGCAACCCTAATGGCTGGGTTGTGTGAAAACTATATATTTAAAGAAAATACAAAGCTAAAATTATATTACACAATGAGAGACTTTATCATGTTTTATCATGTGTTCAGACACACAACACACACAGTGCACATAATGTATACATGTACACATGACAGATGGCAGTGCAAGATGATTCCAAACGACCAGTGGAGTTATCAGTTTTATTATTTCCTGTTTGCACAGCTTGAAGAGATTCAATGTAATGTAATTTTTTAAAGCACAGGCTGAAACTTACATTTTAAATAACATACATATATTAAATAACGTTCATTATATTACCTTAATGAGCTCTGCTGCTAGTCAGACCATCAATGTGCTCAACTTATGCACCTAAAAGTGCATAAATTGCACCATTAATGTCTAAATAGCTGACAACAAAAATGAGTACACCCTAAGTAATAACAGCTGTACGTTGTGTAACCAGGCAAATCCACGTGTCCTATTCATCATGGTTATGTTTTTGTCTGCTTGACAGGACCATACATATGTGTGTATCTTGTATTAGAGCAGTTAAAATTTAATGCTTTGAGTACAATTCACGTATACTGAACACTGGATTTTTAACATGGCACCTTATAGCAAAGAACTCTCTGAGGATTTGAGAATAAGAATTGTTGTTCTCCACAAAGATAGTCTAGTCTGTAAGAAGATCAGTAACACCCTAAAACTGAGTTACAGTACAGTAATACAGAGGTTTTCCAAGACAGGTTCTACTCGGAGCAGGCCTCGGAAGGGTTGATCAAAGAAGTTAAATCCTCGTGCTGTGCGTCAGGTGCAGAAGCTGGTTTCAAAAAACAGACCCATGAGTGCTGCAACATTGCTTTAGAGGTTGCAGAAGTGGAAGGTCCGCTTGTCAGTGCTCAGACCATAAGCCACACACTGCAGCAAGCCGGTTTGCATGGCTGTCGTCCCAGAAGGAAGTGTCTTCTGAAGCTGGCTCAAAAGAATGCCTGAAGACATGCTGAAGACAACCCGTCCAAGAGCAGGAATTACTGGAACATGTCCTGTGGTCTGATAAAACCAAGATAAACTTGTTTGGCTCAAATGGTGTCCAGCATGTGTAGTGACGCCCTGGTGAGCAGTACCAAGAAAATTGTCTTGCCTACAGTCAGGCATGGTGGTGGTCGCATCATGGTCTGGGGCTGCATGAAGGCGGCTGGTACTGGGGAGCAGTGGTTCATTGAGGAAAACATGGCTTTCAACATGTACTGTGACACAGTACATGATGCCCTTCCTTCAGAAACTGGGTCGAACAGCAGTTTTCCAACATGAAAATGACCCAAAACACACCGCCATGCTGAAAATGATATATGTCTCCAGACCTACTAAGGAACCTACTTAACCCTACTAAGCACCTGTGGGCCATCCTCAAGGGGAAGGTGGAGAAGCACCATGTGTCTAACATCCAGCATTAAGATTGATGCCGTGCTAGATAAAATGGTGCTCACACAAAATATTTATATATGGGCACAGTTTTGACATGTTCACTTAGGGTGTATTTACTTTTGTTGTCAGCTATTTCGACAACAACGGCTATTTGTTGAGTTATTTTTAAAGAATAGTAAATCTATACTTCTATAGAAGTTGCACATTGACTACTCTAAAATAGATCCAAGTTTTATTTCTATAGTATTATCCCTTGAGAAGTAATACTAAAATGGTTGTTGAAATCTGAGGGCTGAACTCACTGTTGTGATATGCTGTATATTGTCCTTATCGTGAAAAAAAGCAACTGAGGCGCTACATAAGTGGTTGAATATACTGTCCCCACAGGGCATTTTATCTAACTGTCCCAACATACAGCATAACAAACACTATGTGGGAAAAAGATTGTGCATGTGTGGTCTTAATTTCATCCAACAATAATAGTAATTAAAAAAAATGACTATTTTTTCAGTAAAACAAAATACACCCTTATATCATACCAGTGGATGCTTGTTAGGATAAAAGATAAACTTTAAAGAGATATAGAACTCATGAAACACAGTTCATTATAATATAGTGCTATATAATCATAACTGCTACATGTACAGTTTATGACAGTTTTATCACAAACAGATGCTGTGAAGGCAAAGCACACTGACAAAGACACCAAACTAGAGAAGCGCTCTATCTGTATCAACTTTGTTTTACAGCATACACATGCAAAAGCCTGATGTCATAGTAAGCCTTTGTATAAAGTGCTAAGCACAAAAAAACTCCATTTTAAATACAAAAAGTTTCTGTTGTGTGGTACTCCCATAGTGCGAACAAAAGGTCATGCATCCTTTCAAGGCAATTTATCTATACTCCCAAATCGCCAAATTGCTTGTTTGTCTGAAATTCTTCGCTGTTTTCCTCATTTTGTAATACTTTAACAGTACTTTATTCTGTGTACTTTTTATTAAACTTATTGCACATTTTACATATAATTTATGTACAGACCCCACATTTAAAAGGGGTGGGGGACACCCTTCAAAAATGTAATCCATTAAAAATCTGATTTTAAGATAAAAGCCTGAAGGAACAGACTCCAGGTTAACTTGGAGAAGAATATGGATTCTCACAGAAAAGAAATCCCTTCCACAACATAAAACAGCAACACAACTCAAATGTACACGACTTAAGTCTTTGGAGTTCCACCTATTAAGGGGTCACGTAACACATGCAAAAATACTGTAAATCAAATATTTCTATTTTTACCTTAAAATGGTAATAAAGTACAGCAGAAGTGAACAGACTAGAACAAAGAATGTTTGTCCACATCTGTGAAAGTTCACAACTTAAACATTCATGAGCTGGGGATATGCTGTACTATTTATCCACACAGTAATTTTTTCACTTTTTCATAGTCCTTGTGTAAATACATGTGTGATAATAAGACAAGCATGTATCTAAGAAGGGATGAATATTAAAACCTCCTCCATACTCAATCTACTTTAGTTTATTATACTATATTAATATATAAACGCAATAAAACATTAAATAAAAATGTCATTGGTTATGAGGACTTTCTCTCTCAAGCCTGACATTTAAGTTCAAGTGGACATGGTGTGGATTTAAGTGCTGCTGGTTCACGATCTACTGATGATGAAGCAAACAGAATAGGTGTTGTTGGTCTGTGATAACCGAGCATGTGGATTTTATTTTAACAAATGTTGCATTTAAACCAAGAGCCAGTAATTTTCCACACTGTTCTTGTAATCGACAATTCCAGAAACCACCACATAGTGTAAGAATATTAGAATGAGTATACTAAAAGATTTTTTGTTAGTCTGATGACTTGATTAGTAAAAAGGGCAGGTAAAAAGTGTAAATTAACTGTCTAGGTGTAAAACAATAATAGACTATTATTATTGTACAATAAATACTCTCTACAATGGAGCGGATTGTAGAAACAGCCTATCTGAGATAGTTTTTTTTTAGAGTGAGGCCAAGGTTAAGCTATAGTGACTGTGAGTGGAAGAAACAGAAATGGGTCTACAATTTAACCTATAGAGGTGCTCAACTCTCAATAAGAATTTATGATTAAAGAAAAAGAGCTTGACCTTTATGGGTGTTTTCATTTGCATATGTGTGTGTGTGTGCGTGTGTGTGTGTGTTTGTGTGTGCTTATACAGTAAATCACCTCTATAATATCTCAAAATATGTTGCAATGTTAATGTATCTGTGTTTACTTTTGTTATTCAATCAATCATTCAATCATTCAATCAATCAATCAATCATTCATTCAATCAATCAATCAATCAATCAATCAATCAACCAATTAATCAGTCTAGCTCTCTCTCTCTCTCTCTCTCTCTCTCTCTCTCTCTATATATATATATATATATATATATATATATATATATATATATATATTGCTGACATTTTTCACATTTACATTGTTTTTTGTCAGTATACAGACTTTATTTCAATCCAATTGACATAAACAATGTGATGGAGTTAGAGGAGGAATATGGAGGAAGGTATGGATGAATGGAGGGAGGGAGCCAGATGCTGTGGCGTATGTAGACGCCTGGTGTGTGTGTGTGTCAGCTCGTGTGTGAGCTCGTGCCCCTCCCTCATTTACACCGCGGGGCGGAGACACCAGATTCCGCTTAGGTTTTTAAAAGCGTCTGTTGTAACGTGTTTCTCCAGGAGCAGTCCGAGGACCAGGTTCACAGGCTGGAGAGAGATCCACAGACTGAGGGAACAGAGAAACCAGCAGCATCTTGTCGTATTTTTTAGTTGATCTACTCCTCTCTGTCGGGTATTGTGTAGGAAGACGTGGCCAACTCAGAGCTCTGCTCCTCCTGCTGCTGCCGCCACCATTTCCGGAGTTCTGACAACATTCAATGAGCTCTTTCACATAGAAGTCCCAGTGTAAATGGTAAGTCATTCCTTATAGTTTGAAAAGCAGCAGAGTGAAATAATCTTGTAGGACTTTGGGATACAGGGGCAGTAATGAGGGGTAGATGGAGGCATGTCTTGATAACAGGGGCTCGTGAAGGAGTCGTGCTCTCTTTCGTTAACGATTTTTCCTTCGTATTAACCGAGATGCACTGGCATGGTGTGGTATTGAATGGCACTCCAGGTGATGTTTTCAGTTTGACAAATAGACGCCAAGTCTAGACTGAAAAGGGGATAGAGAGAAAGAAAGAAAAAGAAAGAGCGAGAGCACGCGCAGGTCGCAATTCTTCTGGAAAATTCCACGCACTTGCTTCTGCTCTGTGATGCTCGAGCACCGAAAACAATCACGCCCCCTTTCAGTTTTCAGTAACCTTTGTTTTTAAACGTTGGGTATTTCTGATAACATGCATTAATTCATTAATTGATTTGTTGATTTTATTGATTAAATGTTAGTGTTTATGCGCCTTCAGATTGGTCAGCATTGAGCCTTTGAAGCTCTCCTTTTGTCACCTGTTGGAGATGCGTGTATTATAAATGCATTTTATTTTATTTTATTTCTTTATTTTATTTTATTTATTTTTATTTTTATCCTAAGTGTGATTGCACTTGCATTATAGGTATTGATAACCTTAATACCATCTGCTGTCATCATTGTGTGGAGAACTGATCTGTTGCCACCAGACCGCATCCAAGTGAAGAACAAGAGCATGACGTTAAAGACATCAAACATTCTAAATTGAATTCCAAGAGAAAAGAAGTGTGGACCACTCTTTTTCTCTCGCAATCTCAATCTCTCTCCCTCTCTCTCTCTTCCTTTTTTTTATCCTGACAGTAAATCCTGTAAGGGGATTAGTTCAGGGTCTGGTCACAAACCTCTAATGGGTTGCAGGCTTACATGCCTGACATCACCATCCTTTTTTTTGCATCATCAGAGTCCTGTGATAAGCGTACAGCAATCCATTGTATGGAGAGACAAAAATAGAGAAAGTTTTTTAGTTCCTGGCGCATTGCAGGACTTAGAGTAGAATCAGTTTGTGAGAACATGTTCTGCAAAAATATATGCCATATGACAAGGACACCAAGAGAGGGCAGCAGTGTAGATAGATTATGTTCTTGAATAACCGAAATCCAGTGATTGTATGTATTGTATAATCTATTTATGTTCTATTATTATTGTATTACACATTATTGATGTTATCATTATTATAAATTTTTAACTTGGGGGGAAAAAAAAATTAATGTCGTTTATATTTATGGCTATAATTAATCTGGGAAATTTTCAGCCCTACATGTGCATTAAAATTTAAAGAAGAAGGAACCAGCAGATTTACATGAATAGATTATGCAAAATATAATGGCATGTAAATTATTGTAGCCTCTGCTCTGGTGGATGCACAACAAAGTTGATTTATATATATATATATATATATATATATATATATATATATATATATAACACCTCAACTGTGAGAGACAGAATCCAAAAAAAAATCTATAAAATCACATTGTAAAAATTTTAAATAATTAAATTTCAATTTATTGCATGAAATAAGTATTTGATCACCTAACAACTAGCAAGAATTCTCTCTCTCACAGACCTGTTAGTTTGTCTTTAAGAAGCCCTTCTATCCTCCACTCATTACCTGTATTAATTTCACTTGTTTGAACTAGTCACCTGTATAAAAGACACCTGTCCACACACTCAGTCAGACTTCAACCACTCCAGTATGGGCAAGACCAAAGAGCTGTCTAATGACACTAGGGACACAATTGTAGACCTGCACAAGGCTGGGATGGGCTACAGGACAATAGACAAACAGTTTAGTGAAAGGGCAACAACTGTTGGCACAATGAATCAAAAATGGAAGAAATTTAAGATGACTGTCAATCTTCCTCGGAATGGGGCTCCATACAAGATCTCGCCTCGTGGAGTGTCAATTATTCTGAGAAAGGTGAGGGATCAGCCTAGAACTACACGGGAGGACCTGGTCAATGACCTGAAGAGAGCTGGAATCACTGTCTCAACGCTTACCATTAGTAACACACTACACCGTCATGGATTAAAATCCTGCATCGTGAGCAAGGTCCCCCTGCTCAAACCAGCACAAAGACCATCTAAATGATCCAGAGGAGGCATGGGAGAAGGTCATGTGATCAGATGAGACCAAAATATAACTTTTTGGTTTAAACTCGACTCGCTGTGTTTGGAGGAAGAAGAAGGATGAGTACAATCCCAAGAACACCATCCCAACCATGAAGCATGGGGTGGAAACATCATGCTTTGGGAGGCTTTTCTGCAAAGGGACAGGAGGACTGCACCGTATTGAGGGAAGGATGGATGAGGCTATGTATCACAAGATTTTGGGCAACAACCTCCTTCCCTCAGTAAGCACATTGAAGCTGGGTCGTGACTGGGTCTTCCAGCATGACAATGACCCCAAACACACAGCCAGGGCAACTAAGGAATGGCTCCGTAAGAAGCATTTCAAGGTCCTGGAGTGGCCTGGCCAGTCTCGGACCTGAACCCAATAGAAAATCTATGAAGGGAGCTGAAACTCTGTTGCCCAGCGAAAGCCCCAAAACCTGACAGATCTGGAGAAGACCTGTATGGAGGTGTGGACCAAAATCCCTGCTGCCGTGTGTGCAAACCTGGTCAAGAACTACAGAAAACGTCTGACCTCTGTATTTGTAAACAAAGGTTTCTGTACCAAATATTAAGTTATATTTTTCTACTGTATCAAATACTTATTTCATGCAATAAAAAGGAAATAAATTATTTAAAAATAATAAAATGTGATTTTCTTTATTTTTATTTTAGATTCTGTCTCTTACAGTTGAGCTGGACCTACGATGGGAATGACCGATCTCTCCGTTCTTTGTAAGTGGGAAAAATCAGCAGTGAATCAAATACTTATCTGCCAAACTGTATAAACTATTTAAATGTTTACAGTGTGAACGAAAATATTGCATTCATTAGGCAAAAATAGTAAATTATGAAATTTAATAAAAGTAATCCAGTAGTTATCTTTATTCATGTTTATTCACTTTATGCTTATAACTTTAGTTGGTAAGACACAATACTGGCTTGTTTTTGCAATACCCTTCTAAATAGGGACAGTTCATGCAACTAATCCAATGTGTGAACTTTTGAATAGTAAATTTGCTGATGCTAGATGGATAGAATAGGGAACCTGGAGACTGGAAGTTGGTATTTTTTTCTTCTTGGGACATTAAGGGCTATATATATTTACTGTTTTATTTGTATTGACATAACTAATGTATTATGCATGATTTAAATAACTTTATGAAAACGTGTCAGTTGGTTATATTTTCTGATAGTGGAACGTAATAAGTGTATGTATAATGTGAAAATGCTTTTGTCATTACCTGTATAACTGCCTAATGCATGTTCTCTTGTTCTTTATCGGTCTCTCTGTCTTGCAGGAATGTAAAAATTGTTCTCTTCAGTAGACAAGAAGCCTGAGACATCTTGTGCAACTTGATTCACTTCATGAGGGTCATCGGATGGATTATTTAGACCTGAACTTTAATTCCAGATAGATATTCCCTTAAGAAATGGTGGATGTGTCTGTTCCCATATAAAAAGACACCAAACCAAAGATATAACATATCGCTTTTGTTTTTGCATCATTTGCATCTTTCCTTAAAAAAGAAACTGCATTAAATATATGTGACTATTATATAACATTTAAACATGGCGGCATCAATGGAGGTAGCAGACATTGCAGTTGTTGCACTTTATTTCATCCTTGTCCTTGGCATTGGCTTCTTTGCTATGTGGAAGGCCAACCGCAGCAGTGTAAGTGGTTACTTCCTGGCTGGACGAAATATGAACTGGTTGGTGGTTGGCGCATCACTGTTCGTCAGCAACATTGGCAGTGAGCATTTTATTGGCCTGGCTGGCTCAGGGGCAGCAAGTGGTTTTGCTGTAGGTGCCTGGGAGTTCAACGCGCTCATTCTCCTTCAGCTTTTGGGCTGGGTATTCATCCCAGTTTATATCCACTGTGGGGTGTACACAATGCCAGAATACCTCTCAAAGCGCTATGGAGGAAATCGGTTAAAGGTGTACTTTGCCGGACTTTCCCTTCTGCTGTACATCTTCACCAAATTGTCAGTGGACTTGTATGCAGGAGCTCTTTTCATCCATGAGTCCCTAGGCTGGAATCTCTACATTTCAATCATTCTGCTCATTGCCATGACAGCACTGCTGACAGTAACAGGTGGCCTGGTTGCTGTAATCTACACTGACACCATTCAGGCCATACTTATGATCAGTGGAGCTCTGAGCCTTACAGCCATCAGTATGATCAAGGTGGGCGGACTAAATGGTGTTAGAGAGAAATACATGGAGGCTGTTCCAAATGTCACTGCCATTCTTGCCAGGTACAATTACAGTTTTGAGTACACCAATTCCTGTCGTATCCACCCAAAGCCGGATTCTCTCAAGCTCCTACGAGGGCCTCTTGATGAGGACATCCCTTGGCCTGGGTTCCTGTTAGGCCAAACTCCAGCATCCATCTGGTACTGGTGTGCTGACCAGGTCATAGTCCAAAGAGTACTTGCTGCTAAGAACATTGTCCATGCAAAGGGCTCCACCCTAATGGCAGGCATGCTGAAGATTCTTCCCATGTTCATCATTGTTATCCCAGGAATGATCTCCAGGATACTGTTTGCAGATGAGCTGGCATGTATTAGCCCTGAGCACTGCATGGCAGTGTGTCAAAGTCAGGCTGGCTGCTCTAACATTGCCTACCCCCGACTGGTCATGAGCGTAATGCCAGTGGGCTTAAGAGGATTGATGATGGCTGTTATGATCGCTGCACTCATGAGTGACTTGGACTCTATCTTCAACAGTGCCAGCACCATATTCACCCTGGACATCTACAAGATGGTGCGCAAGTGTGCCTCCTCTCAAGAGCTGGTTCTCGTCGGCCGATTGTTTGTGATCATCATGGTTGGCATCAGCATTGCTTGGGTACCAGTTATCATTGAGATGCAAGGTGGTCAAATGTATTTGTACATCCAAGAAATGGCAGGATACCTTACACCACCCATTGCTGCACTCTTTCTACTTGGAATCTTCTGGAAGCGTTGCAATGAAACGGGTGCCTTCTGGGGTGGCATGACTGGCTTTGTTCTGGGTACCACACGTCTTATCCTTAGTTTCATCTATCGTGAGCCTCGCTGTGATCAGCCAGATGAGCGACCGGTCTTCATTACTCATGTCCATTATATGTACATAGCTGCTGGGCTGTTCTGGATCTCAGGTCTAATAGCTGTGGTAGTCAGTCTTTGTACTCCTCCTCCAACCAAAGACAAAACTGAGCGCACCACCATGTGGGGACTCCGCAAAATGCAAAAGCTCCAAGTGACTGAGCGGAAGGAGATGTACAAGCTGACAAATAAAAGTTCTGCCCTCTGCAATGGTAACTTTCAACAAAAAGACCTGTCTCTTGATGTCCATAAAGAAAAGTGTCTTGATGGATCTGAAATTAAACTCCTCATGCCTCGCCCTAGTGAAGAGGATCCTACAACCCCCAGCACAGAGGCACCAACCCCAGTGGAGACATACTGCAATGGGCATGCAGAGTTGGTAGAGCAAAAAGATGAAGACAAAAGCGAGTCGGGGTCATTCTTGTGCCTTTTTGATTGGATTTGTAAACATAAGGGAGAGACAGCAGCATCAACAGCAAAAGTCAGTGAAGAAGATGAATTTATCATCAAGGAGATGCTTTATGAACCCCCCAAAATCAAGATTTTATTAAACTGCTGTTTGGTGGTAGTCTGTTCTGTTGGTGTCCTCATGTTTATCTACTTTTCCCTGTAACCTTTTACTCATTGGACACATGTATGATCTAAAAGCTATGTGGGTTCTGCAGAAAATAATTCTAGCTTTTATAAGAAGGGCTTCCTGGATTTTTTTTTTTTTTAAGATTTGTTTGCTCCATTGTCTTTGAAACATATCACAAAATGTGTGAATCTGTTACACCCAAACGCACTACTGATACTGGACTGTCTTATTTTAATATGTATTAACTGTAAAATCTGTGAATTCTGCCTTATTTATTGTTAGCACTTCTTTATCAAACATCAAGCATTGGAGGAAGCCTTGTATATGTGTCTTGTATATGCATTTATAATTGTTGATTACCCATTACAATGTATTATATCTAAACTCAAGTAGTAAATGTGTCACCTATATTATTCGAATCCTTTCAAATCCTGAAGCGCATAGTAAATATCACAAAATTTGAATGAATAGATTTAGGCCACACAGAAGTAAAGAGGGAAAATGACACGTTTCATGTACAATTCTGCTTTTCACTGCTCTAGAACATATTTTGAAATCTGCCTAAACATAGCCATCTTTCTAAATGCTAGTCAGTGTTTAGTCATTGTACCACTAGTACACTTTTAATAGGTTTTTCTTTTACTATACCATTGAAATGATCAACTCTAAGAGCAATGCTGTGTGCACATGTACATAAAATCTATTATTTACCACTGAAATGCCTTCTTTTTATGTATAAATCCCCATTTGGGGATTTATGAAAGTCATATGTAAAATTCTGGTTACAATTGTCACCACTGAAAGATAAACCAGACAAGCACAGCATGCATTACTGGGGATGTCAAATGATTGGCCACCCTGAACAAATACCAGCGAGAAACATCTCCGCAAATCATGGTGAAGTTCAAATTTGAGTTGTATGTGAAAGCATATCACCTATCCCATGACTAAGCTTGGGGTGTCCAATTTTGATTGCTGTGCAAAATATTTAGTTCTTCTAGAGGAAGAATTTCTTTTTGTGATCTTTGTGGGAAAAGGTATTGTCTGTTATACTGATTTTAAATACACTGTTTAGTAAAAACAGAAAATTGGTGTTTTTGGGTATATAGGGATACGAAAGGCAATTGACCAAAGCTGACTCTTTTGCAGTCAGAAATTGGTATTATATCACTGGTTAAAGCTTTTTCATATATTCTGCTTTTCAGGTTGTCTTAACTCAAGTTAAAAAAAAGCCCTAAAAGGCCATTCTATATGCCAGAATAGCTAAAATTAGAATTTTGAATGCTGAGTAAGCAGATCACAGTTATTGTATGAAATACTATTGTTTAGACAATAAACACCATGTCACAAATTGAATGAGTGGGATTCTAGTCTGGACAAAATTGCCTTTTTGATTATTTTCCCCCACATCGTTTTTTCTATGTTACTGGCAAATCTGTAAATGGGCACAACTGGATTAGTTACAATTTGGAATTATTCCTTATTTTTTGGTCCATGAATGAATGTGAATGAATGGCAAAATAAAAAATAAAATATTGAATTATTTCCTGAGTGTGGTGTTGTTTTGCAATGAATGGATGAATAATATGGGCAGTCATATGCTCATGAATAAATTGCCCAAGCTGTTTTTTACTTTTTTTTTTTTTTTTTTTGGTAAACCTGTTAATTTAAAGGTTAATACTTCCAATTTAACTAAAGCCAATTTCTTACCACGCATCATTAGAAACTAAATATAAATGCAGTAACACACACACACTACTGGCCAAAAGTTTTAGAACACCCACATTTTCCCAGTTCTTATTGATATTTACATCCAGAACAAAGCACAAAACAAATGAACAACTGGACATAAAAATAAATCATGGAATAATTTTTTTTTTTTGTAATCTTTTTTTTTTTCAAATTAATCAAAATGTTTTAACTCAACAAAGTAGCCACCTTTTACCGATATAAAACTCAAACATTTTCATGGGTATTGTATACACCACTGTAAAACACATTTAGTACAAGGTCACTGAAATCCAGTGAACAAGATGACCAAAACATTGTGACATTGTTGATGCAGGTATGTACTAAAATATGCCTTTAGCTTCATAACAGACCCCCAAAAGGTCCATAATTTATGTTCATTTATGTTCAGAACCCGTTTTATGCAGTGGTGAGCTGATTTGTGTTCATGAACCAAATCCTAGATTTTGGCTTCATTGATTAAAATAATATGGAATATTCTTATGTAAGGTAAACAAAACATGGTGAATTACAAAAAGAATGTTTCTGAAGATGTAATAAAACAAAAAAAATGACAAAGCATGCCAGCAAATTTGCTGTATTCTTTCAAAAACACTGGGGCATTTCTGAGTAGTATATTTACACTGAATATCCAGCAAGAAAAATGATTTAGAATTTTAATTCCACATAGCATATTTGTACTTTTGTGGTTAGCTAATGTTCAGTTTATTGCTTTTTAAGACACTGACATTTTAGGCAGCATAAACAGTAAGGAATCTAGCATTGGAGATATGTTTTGGACAATCCTGTGATTTGCATTTATTTCAAGACCAGCTAAATATCTCAACATTTTGCCAACTACTGTTGTTCTAAAGTTGATACTTTTAAACAAAGAAAAAGTTATGATTTAAAACAATGTACCAATTAAAATGACCCAATCGTAACAGTTACAAAGTAAGTTGCAAATTTAGGTAAGAATTGGCAAAAAGAATGCTAATGGAAATTACATGTCCATCTCAGAGCTCTAGCAGAAATGTAATGGAACTTGTGTGAGATTACCGAGACTGCCAAAAGATGAGTTATTGATCAATATTTTTGATAGAATTACTTTCCAGGACTAGTTCTGCATTTTATAAGAGGGTACAAAAAATATTGTACTGTATATAAAAAAAACACCCTTAAATAAAACCTTTATATATATTGTATTTTGCATACCTGTTTGTACTGTAATGGCAGTGCTGTAAATGTCAGTGACTGTTAGAATGGATTAACATCATGGATTTTTTTCTGCATATTTATGTTTTGAATGGAGAGTTACATGTGTATCTGCTTTGCATAAAGCCTTAACTTGTCCAAATACAGGGCAGGATTTGGCCATAATAATCTGTGTATTTTTAGAAACATACAGTAGGTCTGTCAGAGAGCCACTGGCCACGCCCCCAACCCCCCCGCCCCCGTACTCACTCACTCACCGTCCGATCTACAGTTCATTCTGGCGATCATCCCTGTTTCGTAATATACCCGTTTTCGGTATATGCTGCTTCCTAGCTTCTGTTTGTTTCCCATGGCTAATAAAGGCCCTATTCGTATTCTGGTTTCTGACTCTTGATCAAAGCATGACAAGGTCTTTGTAAACACAGCAATAAACATAAAGCATTTTTGCACCCTTGTGCATGAATGGTTTGTAGGTTGACTTGTCCTGTGAGGTGAATACGTGTGAACTTCCATTGAATCATTAGATTAGGCTCAGTAGGCAGAGGTTAAACCATGCCTAAAGGAAAATTTTTATTAAAACTGGTTTAATGTCTTGCTGTGTTTGCCATGGTTGGGTCAGATTTAGGCCATTATACATTCATGAAATTGTTCTTCACAACTGGGTGCAGGTAAATAAATAGCTGACCCACATGACATTTTTATGCACACATGCATGCACTTACACACACACACACACACAAACACAGTGCACACATTGTGGCAGTTGGGTTCATTCAAGGACTTCTTATTTTTACCCTGTGTTCTCTGTGACAGAGTGATCTCATTTGTTTTTCTTTTCGGCCTAACACTTTTTGCCTGAACTATTCCCTCCCTTCACCCCTTCATGCCACACCCACTCTCATTCTTTCTTTCTCCCTTAGTTGCTATCAGCTTGTCAATCCCTGTCACAGTACTCTTCCATTAACAGTTTACATATGGTACTTTTCAGACTGCATGTTTATGTGAAACAATGATTACTGCATGTGTTTTCGCCACAAGCTCACACAATTGTAATGACTTATGTGTCTAACACCTGACACTTAGAAATGTGCCTCATGCAAGTAGCTTTAAATGAAAGACACAATGATTAATTCACAATGATTAAGTCCCTTATCAGAAAGAATAGCTTGTGGTCTGAAATAGGGCCTACTGGTGAAATAAGGCAATATCAGATTTGAGCATCCTTTCTAGGAGCTCTTTCTCATCTAAGAATGTTCAGTCAATTCATTTACCTTTCTGGGTGTTCTGTGAATGTGTTTGTTCCATAAACGGCCCTGCAGCATTTGCTGCTCTGCTTAAATCATAGAAGAATTCACACAAGTTAACATGTCATATTTATTTGTCTACACAGGATCTTGTGTGAGCAGCATTCAATTAGAATTTTGTAGTAAATCCAGTAAAGGTTGCATGGGAGTCTGTAAAAAACCTTAAAACTGGGGTTTAGAATTATGTTAAGGAAAACCTGTCGACTGGACTACACTGGTACACATAAATATCATTGTACGCTTCTTGATAATCCTATTTGTAAACAAGCCAGCTAGCCATCACCTGTCATTTTCACAAGCCCTGAATTGGCTGATTGCATTGGTTGATTGTACTCATGCAGTGAATGTTATGTAAATCTTACAGAGATAGTGGGGTTGTTTTGTTCTTGTGTAATTTTGTAATCTCTGGATTCTCTCATTTAAGTCGTTCTGATCTCTCTCTCTCTCTCTCTCTCTCTCTCTCTCATGTCTTTCACTCACTCACTTTGTGTATCTGAGCGTTTTCATGGGTGGCATCTGCTATTTCAGACAGTGGAAAAGTACTGGCAGTCTGAAAGATGCAGTGGGCTGCCCTTTGTTCATTGTGGCTGCACCATAAGAAGCTGCAACAGCTCTATTACAACATTTAGCACTGATCTCCGTGAACTTAACATTGTCAGCTGTTTTTTTGTCTTGTACTCATAACATCATGCTATGACTAAATGTCCTTTATTGATTTTACCTTCCTGCTACCCAAGAGTACACAACTGGCTCACCTGCATGTAGAGTAAAGTGAATGCTTATGTGTTTGTGTACAACTAGTTAAACAGAGAAGATTTATTGGTGGGAAATTGAAAATGGAATTCCTGGATTATTAATGGTTAAACATTTTTAATGTGGAATGATGTAAATGATTACCTTTATGTTTCTTAGTTCCCATTAAGCAGTCATGCAGCAAATTAAGTAGGCATCTACACAGTTTTATTAGATTCTAGCCTCAGACTTTTACTTTCCAGCCTCATAAAATTACCATGTAGGCATTTTGTTTTTAACAAAGCCAATGGGTGAAATATTCAGAACATTTTTGAACAAGTATGTCCTCTCTGATTGTCTTGATCCTCTATAATCACTAGAGTAGTTAATTGTGGTTTTATGTAAAAAGAAATTTGTGGCTAACCCTGTTTACCTGTTTTTATTTTAGTCTTTCCTGCAGTGGTGGAAGTCAGAGTCTTATATTATACTGTATACTGTTTATACAAATATGGGTTAAGTTTAATGACATACATTACAAATGTAATTCTCTGGGCTGGTCCTTGGCCATACTTCTTTCAGAAACATTGATTTGGGAAAGACTTAAACTCAAATAATCTTCTTCTTATTTCAGCCGCTCCCATTAGGGGTCACCACAGCGGATCATCCGTCTCCATACGCCCCGCTGTCCTGCACTACCCTCACATACTTCTCTGACACACCTGACTTCCTCATACAATACCACAACTCCTATTTTGGCACCCTGTCGTACACTTTCTCAAAATCCACAAACACACAATGCAACTCCTTCTGACCTTCTCTATACTTCTCCATCAACATTCCCCTGTAGTTACTGCAGGTCTGCACATCTCCCTTGTTCTTAAAGATCGGTACCAGCACACCCCTTCTCCATTCCTCAGACATCTTCTCACCTTCCAGAATTTTGTTAAAAATCTTGATAAAAACTCCACTGCCATCTTCCCTAAACATCCACTTCATCCTCTTAATTGCTGCTCTCACTTCCTCCTTACTAATTCTATCCACTTCTTACTTCACTGTCTCCACATCGACCTACTCTCTCTCTCTCTCTCTCTCTCTCTCTTTCATTTGTCTTATTCAGTAGGTGCTTAAAATATTCCCTCCATCTTCTCAACACACTCTCCCCACTGGTCAACACTTTTCCACCTCCACCCTTTATTGCTCTAATTTGCAGCACATCCTTCCCATCTCGGTCGCTCTGCCTGGCCAAATCCTTTTCTCCTTCCTTAGTGTCTAACTTCTCATACAGCGCCTCATATTCCTTTTCCTTGGCTTTCTCCACATCTCTCTTCACCTGCTGCTGCATCTCCCTCTACACCTGCCTAGGTTTCTCATCTCTCTGCCGATCCGAATTCTGGTTTGCCAACCTCTTTCTCCTTATGCTTTCAAATTTAAATTTAAATTTAAAATTCAAATTCAAATTTTATTAATCACATACACATACAGTACAGACCAAAAGTTTGGACACACCTTCTCATTCAAAGAGTTTTCTTTATTTTCATGACTATGAAAATTGTAGAGTCACACTGGAGGCATCAAGGGCTATTTGACCAAGAAGAAGAGTGATGGGGTGCTGCACAAGATGACCTGGCCTCCACAGTCACCGGACCTGAACCCAATCGAGATGGTTTAGGGGTGAGCTGGACCGCAGAGTGAAGGCAAAAGGGCCAACAAGTGCCAAGCATCTCTCGGGGAACTCCTTCAAGACTGTTGGAAGACCATTTCAGGTGACTACCTCTTGAAGCTCATCAAGAGAATGCCAAGATTGTGCAAAGCAGTAATCAAAGCAAAAGGTGGCTACTTTGAAGAACCTAGAATATGACATTTTTTAGTTGTTTCAGACTTTTTTGTTATGTATATAATTCCATATATAATTCCACATGTTAATTCATAGTTTTGATGCCTTCAGTGTGAATCTACAATTTTCATAGTCATGAAAATAAAGAAAACTCTTTGAATGAGAAGGTGTGTCCAAACTTTTGGTCTGTACTGTATATACAGAGTACGACTGCACTTCCTCGTTTCACCACCACATCTCTTTGTCTTCCTTTCTATTTCCAGATGTCACAACAAGTACCTTTCTGGCTGTCCCCATAGAACTTCTGCACTAGTTGCCCAATCATCCAGCACCTCTTCACCACCACCAAACCCCTGTCTGACCACTACAGTCTTCCTCCTTCAGTTTCCACCATCTTATTCTTCATTGAGTCTTCACTCTCCTCCTCTTCTTCACCTCAAAAGCCATCCTACAGACCACCATCCGATAGCGTCTAGCTGCACTGTCCTCTGCCAACACCTTACAGTCTCCAATCTCCTTCAGGTTGCCCCAATCACTAATCTTTCATTCCAAGGTCCACCTTCTACCACTTCACCTAACTCTTTTCATTCACACCATGATAGAACAGTTTAAACCCACCTCCAATGATCTTGGCCTCCCTTGCCACTTGGTCTCCTGAACACACAACATACCTACCTTTTTTATGCTCCATCATATCAGCTACCTATCTCCCTTTACCAGTCATAGTACAAACATTTAAAGTACCAACCCAAACCTCCACTCTCCTCAAATTCTCCTTTCCCTGCTGTCTCTGTAGACATAATTTAGTAGCCCAATTTCCACCCTTTGCTACCCTGTTGGCTAACGATACCTGTGATGGTCATTGGTAACCCGGGCCTCGACCGATCCGGCATGAAATGCTGGTTTGTGATCCGCATATTTTATTTGGCACATGTTTTACGCTGGATGCCCTTCCTAACGCAACCCTAGACCGGCACTATGACTGCACTGGCTTGTGCAACCCTAATCACTATGATGATCTTAAATGATGTTTATGTTTTAAATTCTCTTTCAATTCAAAACTGTCAGCAATGCACAACATTGAATTTCTTGTTAGGGCTAGAAATTTTAGAGTATGCTAAAACACAGCACTGGCACAGCACAGGGACACAGCACTGACTGGGCATTACTACATACGCTCCCTACTTTACAGACTTTAAGGATATGAACAAACCTGTCCTAAAAGTGAAATTTGAAAAAATTCTAAACGGAGGAGAGCCGCCTTTTAGAATCGAACGTAACGAGTCTACATGATACACTCTGGACTAGGGTAAATTAATAAAGTTTTTTTCTATTTATTAAAATCTTTTGATTACTTAATACAAAATATTGTATACAGTATTTAGATTATTTCAATTTGTTTTAGTATATTGTATTGTTTATTTAAAAGTATGTATAGCTCTTACATCATTAGGAGATATGCGTAGTCAATAACGTACACAGTAACAACTTACAAACAAATGTTTGGTACAAACGGTCGTTCGGAAAGTCACTCGTTCATAAGGTGGGAAGCGTCGGTAATAAAGAATTGTGTGGGTCAACATTTAAAATATAAGCTGCCACTGTTGGGCTCTTGAGCAAGGCTGTTAGCCGCCTCAGTTGTTAGCTCAGTTGTCTAAATATTAGATAAGGGTGTCTGCAAAATGTTTTTCTTTTTAAATTATGGTGCAGTGAAAATCTGTACTGACTGCCAAGATGATTCAGTGAGAAAGTTTGTCTGGCATTGTAAAGTTGCAAAATTTTTTGATAAAATAAATCACTTTGTTATTAGCCAAGTTATCCAACATTGTATTATTATAACATGGTTTTGTTTTATTTGGGAGGTGATGGTGGTCAGTGAGTGGGTGGGGGGATTGGAAGGGTGTGAGTTCGAAACCTTTCACTGCCAAGCTGCCTCTGTTAGTCCCTTCAGCAAGGCCTTTAACCCTCACTTGTTTACTTGTATAAAAGGGCTTATTGTAAGTCACTCTGGATTTTAAATAACATAAATGTGTTTGCAGTTAGTAGCTTTTGAAAAATATTTCTAGGTAGTAAAGCAAAGTTGCAAGCTAAAGTATTTTAAATAATTACGTGTATGTGTATAGAATGTACAGTACTGTGCATTCAGAAAGTATTCAGACCTTCTTTACTTTTTTTATTTTATGTTGCACCCAGCTAGTACAATGTTTTTATTAATCTGATAATGACAAAGTAAAAACCGAATTCTAGAAATGTCTGTTTTTTAAATAAAAAAAGCTGAAATATGACAAGTACATAGGTATTCAGACCCTATACTTAGTACTTGAGTACTTGAAGCACCTTTGGCAGAAATTACTGCCTTGACTCTTTTTTGGGTATGATGCAAGCTTTGCACAGCTAAATTAAGGGAATTTTGCTTTTCTTCATCGCAGATCCTCTCAAGGAGGGTCAGTTGGACAATTGATAGACAGCCAATTTCAGGTTTCTTCAGAGATGTTCAAATGTTTTCAAGTCAGGCTCTGGTTGCGCCACTCTAGGACATCCACTCCTGTGTTGTCTTGGCTGTGTGTTTATGGTTCTTGTCATGTGGTAAGGTGAACCTTCGACCCAGTTGGAGGTCCTTCTCCCCCGATTGCTCGGTTTGGCAGGGTGACCAGCTCTTGGAAGAGTCCTGGTTGTGCCAATCTTTTTCCATTTGTGGCTTATGAAAGCCACAGTGCTCTTGAGAATCTTTAATGCATCAGAATTCTGTAGCCTTCCCCAGATCTGTGCCTTGCAACAATCATGTCTCTGAGCTCTGCAGGAAGTTCCTTTGACCTCATGGCTTGTTTTTCTTTGCAATCAGGAAGCACCTGAGCTAATTTTCAAGTGTTATATTAGTGTCTAATTAGTAATCAAAATTCAGGGTTTTTTATTTTGGGAAATATACAGATATTTCATTATAGGGATATTTCATTATAGGGTACTTAGAGTAGATTAATAAGAAAAATAATCAATTTGAACCATTGCAGTATCAGAACAAAAGTGAAAAAAAAAAAAAAAGGATTCTATATACTTTTTAAATGCACTGTATGTATACAGTATGTGTCTGATTTTCAATGTGCGAATCCTTCAATATCCCTATTTATTTTGCTTTAAGAAGCAATGACATTTTAAAATTGTATTAAAGTGTGAGAAAGTGGTCATGATTTCTGCACAGATTTCTGTGCTTGTTAGGGTTAATTTATGAATCTGTTTAAGTCAAGATACAATGGACTTGGCTGTTCCCTTGTCTAGGTTGTGCCTTGTACAAAAACAATGCCATAATGTCAGCCTAACACAAACACAAAAACATACACACAAACACATACACACACGAAACACACAAGCAGCAGCTTGCCTCTAGGATTCCAATGAGACTTGTTTAACAGGATTCTGTTATCCAAGGCAAAAAGAACAACAAAGGCAAACAGAAAGAATGATTTAAACTGCAAAGATCTTCAAGAGCAGTGAGATATAGACAGTCAATAAATTAAGACAGTTGGATGATTATATAAAACCAAAGTTGAAAAGATTGAGGGGCCAGAAAAACAAAAAGAACATCTCTAAATATGATTGTGTATATGTCAGTGACAGGCCATGCATTTCACATCTAGGCCTTCAGTGGTGTCCTACCTGAATCAATCTTAATACATGTCACTATGTATTTGTATAATAATAATAATAATAATAATAATAATAATAATAATAATAATAATAAATCATTATGATGCCAGAGCTAAAGAAATCATTAATATTATACAGAAATGCTGCATCAAATACAGGCATCTCATGCAGGGAGAATGAATGCCATTAATAAAGGAAGAAATCCAATGAACACAATTCAACAAGTCTGTGCTGCCTGCACAATTCATCTCTCACAAAAGCATTAGTATAAAACTTAGAAAAAGTGTTTCCTGTCCATTTGTGCATTACAATTTTCC
Source organism: Silurus meridionalis (assembly GCF_014805685.1). Lineage (NCBI taxonomy): Eukaryota > Metazoa > Chordata > Actinopteri > Siluriformes > Siluridae > Silurus > Silurus meridionalis. The sequence goes on from NC_060886.1 coordinate 9,899,065, forward strand.
TGTGGATATGAAATAAAGGCAAATTGTGTGTTTTTGTGCAAATTTTACAGGAAAGAATACACAAAAGTATAAATGGTTCATGAAAAAGCTTAACAAATCTCTTGAACTGTTTTGGCTAACCTGATCCCATGATGTCCAGCTTTTCTTGAAAAGTCTGTCTTAAAAATTGCCTTGTATGTAAATACTGTATATGTATTTGTATATGATTCTGATAGCCCTGCCACTGGTATATGAAACAATTTATTTATTTAAAATTTTGTATCAGGACTCAAGCTTTCATCTACTAACAGGGATGCAAACAAATACTGCAAAATTATACTTAAGTGAACAGATAGGCAATGAGTCAAAAATTATATTCAGTTATAAGCTAAAAAACAGCCAAAATATTAGCCAAACAGCGAAACCACCACACAAATAAAAAATTTTTTTATAGCCAAATATATATATTTTTTATATATATAATAATGTTTTGTGCAAAAACAAGACAGCAGTATTACATAGTGAACACCATGGTGGTGGCAGCATCATGCCACAGCATGTGTGTGCTATGTGCGTTTTTACACATCTATATAAGTTCCCTTTCAGTAACTCCAGCTGCTCTGAATAATGAGTCTAATCAGTCAAAATTGAAGGCAGGCCGTCAACGGCAGGGTGACGTCACGGCCAGGATGTATAAAACACCCATGGAGAGAAGCTGGCTTCAGCTTCTGTTTGTTCATGAAGCGCTCTGTGTGAAATTTTATGTTTTTTCTGTCTGTTTTGTGCTTCTCCCTGCCGTTTTATTATGGGAGGGGATACACACAGCCTGTGTGCGGCTTGTTTGGGAGTGGCGCATGCGATTTCGGCTTTGGAGATTGCCAGCACTGCTTTAAGGAAGGTTTGGAGACAGGCTTGTCCCTTTCTCCTTCCTCCAATGCTTGGTCCAGCTCTCGTTCGGCTTCGGAGGCACGCCTTTTGTCGATGTCTTCCCCCGTCACAAGGGTACGCAGCTCCGCCTCTCTTCCTCCGAGGAGGGGGGTCCTTGCAAACCCAATAGCGAGCAGCTCCTGGAGTTTGTGACACGTGCTGTTCAGAAGCTGTAAATAGCTTGGCTGGCTGGTGAGCATAAAGCCCCTCCCTCGAGCAAGCAGGATGAGCATTCTTTGTGTCACAGCCTGTGTTTCTCCGACCTGCACTGGACTAGACTTGCTACAGGCATATCAAGCAGACCTAAGGGAGACCATTTGGGCAGCCAGCTTCCAAGATTGGCTTAAAAAGAGACTGCTAAGGCCATTGGCAGTCTCAAAGCACTCTCCCCCTGTGCGGGATCCCACATGGCGCCCTGGGTCAAAGCCCCGTTAGGTGACAGATTGATGAGGACTGTCATCTCCAGAAAGTGGGCTTCGGCCAAAAGGTCCTGACCCGACCTGTGGACAGATGACTGGAGAGCGTGTAGCTCCGGCCCCTTCAGGGACCTGGTTCATTAACCTTGCCACGAAATGTGTTTCAGGGCATGGCCAGCTCCAAAAAGCTCCCTCCTTAGGTTCCGCCCGGTGCTAAGGCGGACCAGGAGGTCTCGTCTCTAGAACTGCGCCTAGAACTAAGGGAGAACCTGGCAGCCTGAATGGCTGTGCCAGATGTGTCCCAGTGGGTCTTGTGCACTGTAGAGCGAGGCTATGCGTTTCAGTTCTGGTCTTGCCCACCTCGGTTCAATGGGCTCTCTCTCTGGAGAGAAGCGAGCAGGCTCTGGTCCCTGGAACGAGAAGTAAACACTCTCCTGATGAAGGAGGCCATCGAAGTGGTCTCTTCGTCAGACAAAGAGTCCGGGTTCTACAACCAGTACTTCATAGTTCCCAAAAAGGACGGTGGGTTGCGTCCTATCCTAGATCTACATCAGCTGAACCGCTCTTTGATGAGGCTCCGGGTCAAGATGTTGACCCTCAAGCAGGTCGTCTCAGATCAGATTCGAGGACTGGTTTGTCACGGGTGTCGCACAGTGCTAATGCCGTATGCGAGTCACGAGTGGGCGCTCTGCGCAGGATCTATGGGAGAGTCCCCATTCATGGTGACATCAATTGCCTAAAAATGCTGCCCATGCTTCTGGCTTTAAAGCACTTCCTCCCAGACCTCAGAGGCCATTGTGTGTTGATCCGCTCAGACAACACGTGTGGTCTCATATATCAACTACCAGGGGGTCTGCGCTTGCGCCCCCTGTACAGGCTGGCACGCCAGATCCTCCTGTGGGCCCAGGGGAAGCTTCTCTCCCTCAGAGCAGCTTATATCCCAGGCGGTTTGAAGGAAGCAGCCGACACTTTGTCGAGACAGGGGTCCAAGCCCGCGGAGTGGCGCCTCCACCGTCAGGTGGCGGAGCAGATTTGGGAAAAATTTGGCAAAGCCCAAGTAGACATGTTTATGTCTTTAGAGACATCGCACTGTCCCCTGTGGTTCTCCCTATATCCTCCAGCTCGCTGGGACTGGATGCCATGGCACAACCATGGCCAAGGCTATGCATTTATGCCTTTCCCCATTGTGCTGCTTCCAGAAGTTCTGGAGACAATTCAACAGGACAAAGTCGGTCTTCTCCTGGTAGCCCTAGGAGGGATCCAAGGAGGGATTTCCTCTCTCAATCAGAAATCAGGGGGCACAATAGTTCACCCCTGCCCTGAGTTGTGGAAGCTGTGGCTGGGCGCCTGAAGGGGCACAACTCCGAGGTTCTGGTGGTGAAGACCATTCTCCAGTCCAGCGATACCTCCACAAGGAGGTTGTATGCCGCCCTACCACGCCCCCATGTCCGGGCATTCACTGGGCAGAGACCCACTCCTGACTCATTTTCTCTGTGGCACCCGAAGGCTGAGGCCCACGATTCGTCCAAGAGTGCCTGGTTGGGACCTGGCCATAGTGTTGGAGGCTCTGTCTGAGCCCCCCTTCGATTCTTTGGCCAAGATTTTATGGAGGCACTTGTCCGTTAAGACTGTGTTCTTGCTGGCTATTTGCTCCCTTTCTGTGGCCACCTCTTTCCTCTCTCCAGGCATGGTCAGTGCCTTCCTGCACCTTAGAGTGGGTTACATCCCCAAGGTGCCCTCGGTTGTCTCACAACCTGTCAGCCTCCAGGCATTAAATCCTCCTACATTCCACACCCCAGACCAGGAGAGATTGAACCGGCTCCCCGCTCCCCGCTCAATCTGCTGAGCGCCTGCTTATGAACAGAAAGGCCTCTCCTCGGAGAGCAGTAGCAGGTGAACAATTGTTCAGACTTCCTCCAGAGACTTGTTCGGCTGACATAGCAGTCCAGTGCTCGGACCAGGCACAGCTGGTCTAATCTCTCCTGGTCTAGGGGTCAGAGCTCACTTTACCCGGAGTGTGGCAGCCTCCAGGGTTTGGTCCTCTGGAGTTCCCTCCAAGACCTCTGCGATGCTGCGGGCTGGTCCACCCCACTCACCTTTGCCAAGTTTTACAACCTTGACCTCTGTTGACATCCTTTGACACAGTTGTGCTCATTCACACTAGTCAGGGACTGGTCGGTGTGGTGTTATTGGACTCTCATTCCCAAAGCGTTCCGACGCAGCATCTCATTCCTGAAAGGGAACTTCTCTAGGTTACATATGTAACCCTAGCTCCCTGAGGGAATGAGATGCTGCGTCTCTATGCCACACCTCCGGCGTCCCTCCAGCGCTTCCTTCTCGGTTACAGAAGCTGAAGCCGGCTTCTCTCCATGGGCGTTTTATACTTCCTGGTCGTGACGTCACCCTGCCGGTGACAGCCTGCCTTAAATTTTGACCGATTTGACTTATTATTCAGAGCATGGACAACGCAGTAGCATTTCCAAAGCATTCCAACACAGCTTCTCATTCCCTCAGGGAACTAGGGTTACATACGTAACCTAGAGATGTTCCAAATCAGTTTGAAATCAGAAACCTCACCTACAGATAGTCAAGTCAAGAAGCTTTTATTGTAATTTTAACCATATATAGCTGACGCAGTACACAGTGAAATGAAACAACGTTCCTCCAGAACCCTGATGCTACATTAAACAATAATCACAGAAACAGAAAACACAGGGCTAAGGACTAGTAAGTGTCCTCGACACATAAAGTGCATGTGTGCAACCTGGTGCAAAGACAACACAAGACAGTGCAAGACAAGACAGGGCAGTGCAGGACAAAACACAGAACACAAAATAGCTCTGCCAGTAAACATGTTATAACAAGACAAAGTGAACAAAATTGAACAGTAGCCAAAATGTAAACAAAATGTTGTGCAAAAGATCAATATAGCAGCAGTTCAGGAAAGATGTGCAAAAAACGTCATGGCGGTGTGTGAAGTGAGCACGAGTGTGTGTTGAGTCACACAGTTGTTTTCTGATGGTAGGAGAGTGAAAAGTGTGTGTGATGGGTGTGTGTGGTCATCCTCAATGCTGTTGGCTTTGCGGAAGCAGCGTGTGGTGTAAATGTGCATAATAGAGGGGAGAGAGACTCTGATGATTTTCTCAGCTGTCCTCACTATCCTCTGTAGGGTCTTGCGATCCAAACCAGGCAGTGATGCAGCTGCTCAAGATGCTCTCAATGGTCTCTCTGTAGAATGTCAGGATTGGGGAGGAGATGAGCTTTCCTCAGCCTTCTCAGGAAGTAGAGCTGGGCTTTTTTGGTGATGGAGCTGGTGTTGAGTAACCAGGTGAGATTATCCACCAAGTGAACGCCAAGGAATTTGGTGCTCTTGAAGATCTCCATGGAGGATCTATCGATGTTCAGTGGAGAATGGTCACTCTGTGCTCTCCTGAAGTCAACAACCATCTCCTTAGTTTTGTCAATGTTCAGAGACAGGTTTTTTGCTCCACACCAGGCTGTTAACTGTTGCACCTCCTCTTTGTATGTTGACTCATCGTTCTTGCTGATGAGACCCACCACGGTCGTGTCATCCGCGAACTTAATGATGTGATTTGAGCTGTGCATTGCTACATAGTTGTAAGCCAGCAGAGTGAACAGCAGTGGACTGCGCACACAGCCCTGAGGTGCCCCGGTGCTCAGTGTGGTGGTGCTGGAGATGTTTCCGTTCCGGACTGACTGAGGTCTCCCATTCAGGAAGTCCAGGATCCAGTTACAGAGAGAGGTGTTCGGGTCCATTAGGTTTAGCTTCTCAATCAGGTGCTGAGGGATGATCGTGTTGAATACTGAGCTGAAGTCTATGAACAGCATCCGTACATAAGAGTCCTTTTTGTCTAGGTGGGTAAGGGGCCAGATGAAGGGTTGTGGAGATGGCATCGTCCGTGGACCGGTATGGACGAAATGCAAACTGCATGTGGTCCAGTGCGGGTGGAAGCTGGGTCTTGATGTGCCTCTTGACTAGCCTCTCAAAGCACTTCATCATGATGGGTGTAAGCACGACAGGACGATAGTCATCGAGGCAGGAGACAGTAGACTTCTTCAGCACGGAAATGATGGTCGTCGTCTTGAGGCACGTGGGAACTGATGTTAAAGATGTCGGTGAAGACATCCGCTAGCTGTTGTGCACATTCCTTGAGCACTCTGCCAGGAATGTTGTCTGGTCCAGCAGACTTCCGTGGGTTAACACTGCATAGAGTTTTCCTTACTTCAGCTTTAGCTGAAATCAGAATATCAGTAACACAGCTGTTTGGACAGTCAGGGAAAGTTAATTTCCCCATCTGGGTGCCATTACAGAGAAAAGTCTTTATGCATACCTTTCTTGTACTTTGAAAGATAGTGGGTTCAGTTGAGGCTCAAAGTGAATGTGTAGCAGAGCTTGATATGTATCTTGAGGAAGACAGGTGTTAAGGTAAGTGTTTTTTGCTTTTTTGGCAAGCACAGAAGAATTTGTGAGGTTCGTGATGTGGAAGTCTTGAAAAACAAATTCTTGCAGTAGAGCTCCATTATTTATATATTAGTATTAAGGGTTTAAATGCACAGCTGTGATTATAAAAATAATTGTAATGTTATTATTTGCTTTTCTTTTATTATTATTATTATTGCATATGCTACTTTACTTACTATACAATGCTAACTATAATGTGTATGTACTCAGATGCATTTTGCAGGATGTTAAAAGGGTAATTAATCTTTTGCAAAGATTTTGATCTGTTAATTTGTTATTTCTTTGTTTTCCCTTCAGCTGAGCATTATCCACTTGTTTAAATTGTTAAATCCTAAACTCACCTTCCAGCTATAGTTGAATTAGGAATAGTGATATAGTCATAAACCAATAAATAATACATTTTTCCATGTACAAATATTTCATTAAGTAATCCCAATTTCCCTATTTTCTTCTAATTTGGTAATGCAAACCCATTAGACCCCAGCACACAAGAGTATTTCCACAGAGCTGATTCACCAGCCCTTGCTTCCAACCACTGATTTACATTATTCCACATTCCCCATACCAATTATACTTGGCCAACGGAACCAAAAATGGATTCCGCTCATTCCCAAGATTCCACATGGGTGGCTGGTAAATCTGCATCTCAACAGGACTGAAATTCCCCTGTTAAAGCTATCATTCACCAAAAAAGAAGCAGAATGGAAAAATATGTTTGAGTGTCGGAAAAATACAACAGGCTTCGGCACTGTGCTTTTGATAAAGATGAAAGTGAAATGAGAGTTGAGCTTCTGTTTTCTAAATTGCTGGAGGTCCAAGATCCAAGTACACATTCTAAATCTAAAAATGTTAAAATCATCTTATGTCTATATAAAGCTCAGCACTCGTACTTACAGACATTTATTGCATGAGACCTTTTAATGGCCTTGAAAGTAAGAACAGACCTCTGTTAACCTAAGCAGAAATCAGAAAATAGAAATTCTTGGCTAAATGCTTTTACAAGATTTGGTTCCTGTCACACAATGTTTTAATGTAAAATAAAAAAAGTACATTGAATTTTATTACCTTCCTTACGAATCCACGTTTTTTTTAGCATCATCAAAATATAATTTGGCATTTATAATATTAAGAAAGACATTTTAGAATGTGCTGTTGAATTCACAACAGCCCTTCACATTTATATCTCTAATTAGCAAAGATCTTGATTCTTTTGTTAATAAGAAAAATAAACAGCAATTGTAACTGGCATACTCTGAAAGAGTCGCACTCAGATTTACAAGATGGGTTACTTTGCTATAAATAGACTGTAAACAGTGCAGTCATAAGATTGACAACGTATCATACAAGTCATGAGTGGAGTCCACAGGTCAGAGGAGAAAGGAAAAATAGGAGTGTGGAATGGAAAAGTACTGTATGAACATGGTAAACTTCCACACAACTGTGTTGATGTTCTTACTAAAACCCTAGTTGTAATTTTCCCACAAATGTTTCTTTAAACTATGATCATTTAAGCACATTGAAAATTCAGCCTATAACACATATGCATAAAACATTTAATGTACATTTACAACATTTAACAGTTGCTCTAATACACCAACACTAGCATTATATGTACATAATAGTCTCTGTCCATGAAACTGGGTAATTTCTGAGTATTTTGTATTATTCTCAGAAAACTTTATAGACAATTTTGTGATCCTAACAGTCAAAATCACTGAGATCACATTTTTCCACATTCTGATGCATATTGGGTATGTATCTCGTGTGAGGATTACAAGACTAAGAGCAGCAAGGCTACACAAAATACATTTAAATCAAAATAGAAGTTCAGTTTTAGGTTACTAATCTATGTCACTAAAGTACCCAGGAGAAATGACCAGATTCAGTAATCACATGGTTTAGTTGTCATGCACTTGTGCTTTTAATATTTGATTACTTCAAAACTAAATTTATATTTTTTTTTTGGAGATTTTAGCGTTTTGAAGAAAAGTCATTAGGGTTGCAAAAGCCAGTGCACTCTTAGTGCCGGTCCCAAGCCCGAATTAATGGGGAGGGTTGTGTAACCTCCTTGTCAGGTTAATGTAAATAATACCTAATTTAAGTATTAAGAAATTAAAGCTAGGCTAGTATCAGAAGCTCTAGATACGACTATGGAGCCTGAAATAGTAAACGGTCATCAGAGAACAGACAACACAAAACAGGTGAATTTTAAAAAATTTAATATACAAAATAAATTGGCAGTCATTTCCATTCCCTGCCTACCTAAGAAGGCTTCCTGAGTGCACAGCGCACAATAAACTCAAAATAAAAACTCAAATGAAGAAAGAGTCCATAGAAGTTGTTGACGGGTGTGTGTGTTTCGTAGAGTATGTTCTTTTCACTACCCGGGTAGGTTTACGTACAGTACAGACCAAAAGTTTGGACACGCCTTCTCATTCAAAGAGTTTTCTTTATTTTCATGACTATGAAAATTGTAGAGTCACACAGAAGGCATCAAGGGCTATTTGACCAAGAAGGAGAGTGATGGGGTGCTGCGCCAGATGACCTGGCCTCCACAGTCACCAGACCTGAACCCAATCGAGATGGTTTAGGGGTGAGAGTGAAGGCAAAAGGGCCAACAAGTGCCAAGCATCTCTCGGGGAACTTCTTCAAGACTGTTGGAAGACCATTTCAGGTGACTACCTCTTGAAGCTCATCAAGAGAATGCCAAGAGTGTGCAAAGCAGTAATCAAAGCAAAAGGTGGTACTTTGAAGAACCTAGAATATGACATTTTTCAGTTGTTTCACACTTTTTTGTTATGTATATAATTCCATATATAATTCCACGTGTTAATTCATAGTTTTGATGCCTTCAGTGTGAATCTACAATTTTCATAGTCATGAAAATAAAGAAAACTCTTTGAATGAGAAGGTGTGTCCAAACGTTTGGTCTGTACTGTATGTTCTTATCTGTATCACAAATGAAGGCACAGGATGATGCTGGTCCAAAGATGCCACGGCTGGCCACACCGGGCTCTTGATCCGTTCACTTCTGCGGTTGGCTCGCCACTGACCGCTAGGGTCAGATTTAGATGGTCTATCCCTTTCTAAAAAAACAATCTATACATACAGTACAGAATACATTAATTACAATTGCCTCATTTCCGTTCAAATCTAATCAACTTTTCTCCATTCAAATGTCAAATCAAAATATAACCAATTGTAAAGGTTATAAATAGTCTAATCATTATGTAAATGAATAGGCACACATCACAACACATAAGTCAGTTCCAATGAACAACAATCATGTATTTCCATCTTACAGTACAAAATAAATCATAGGATTTCAGAAACCTATTTATGAAACCAGATATTAACTTTTTAAACCTGTTTTTGCATCTTAACATTTTAACCATCACATTTTAACATATTTATTCTTTTTAACAGCTAAGATAAACTTCTGCTCCTCGTATACATATACAAACATGTATATTCACAATCAAATTAAATAAATCACCCTTATTTTAAATACATATATATTAACCTTTAAGTCAACAAATCAACAAAACAGTATAAAGGCACCTTTAGCGGTGTAAACACTATTAAAGATCTGCTACAGTGGTGTCTAGCTTAGCTAAGCTAGCATGACAAACCATCTAGAACTTGCATTTAACGTTTACAATTAGCATGCAGCTAGCGCGATTAGCGATATTTTATAAGCATCTTAAACAACATAAAACAATTTGAATCTACGTCTATATGGTATCAAACAACAAGAATCAGGTTCATAACTCCAATTGGTTTTAAAAGAACAGTATTTCGCTCCTTAATTAAGCTTGCACAATCAGCATAACACTCATTAGCATTACCATCCTTACCGGAGGTATCTTGAGAAGCTCACTGTCATGCGTCTTAACTCTCTCTTACACAGCTTTTAACCTAATAAACATACACTATTACAATATATAGTACGAGATTTTTCTTTTAATTTCTGTTCTTTAGAGAATATTTCTCATACCAGTCCTTGTTTGCTTTTTAGCAGCTTCTTCACAGGAGGAAAAGCGTGCTTGTTTTCAGGTGAATTACCTGGGGTGTATGGGCCACCCGCAGGCAGAGTAGAGTGTTGCACTTCAGTAACCTTAGGTGGGTTACAGTTGCAGAATTTCATACAGGATCTGTCGAGGCCCAGGTTACCAACGACCACCACAGGTATCGTTAGCCAACAGGGTACCGGTGGAAATTAGGCTACTGTTGGCCGAAGGAGGAGAAGGAGAGGAGGAAGATGTCTACAAAGACAGCAGAAAATGAAGAGGTGTAGTAGAGTGGAGGTTGGGATTGGTACAATAAATGTTGGTACTATGACTGGTAAAGGGAAAGAGATATCTGATATAATAGAGCATAAAAAGGTAGATATGTTGTGTGGTTAGGAGATCAAGTGGAAATGGAGTAAGGCCAGGAGCATTAGATGGGGGTTTAAACTGTTCTATCATGGTGTAAATAGAAAGAAAAATGGTGTAGGGGTGATTCTCAAGGAAGAGTACAGTAAGAATGTAGTGGGGGTAAAGAGAGGTTCTGATAGGGTGATGAATGTGAAGCTAGAAGTTGAAGGGGTGATGATGAATGTCATCAGTGCTTATGCTCCACAAGTGGGTTGTGAGATGGAGGAGAAGGAAAAATTCTGGAGTGAGTTAGATGGAGTGGTAGAAGGTGTACCATAGAGTGGAGGAAGGTGCAGACAGGTGGACTATGTTCTATATAGGAAATGCAACCTGAAGGAGATTGGAAACGGTACGGTGTTGGCAGGGGACAGGGTAGCTAGACAGCATCAGATGGTGGTCTGTAGGATCATTTTGGAGCTTAAGAAGAAGAGGATGAGAGTGAGGCCTGAAAGAAGAAAAAGATGTTGGAAACTAAAGGATAAAGACTGTAGTATGAGATTTAGGGAAGAGGGTCAGACAGGGGCTTGGTGGTGTTAAAGAGGTGCTGGATGATTGGGGAACTACTGTAAGGGTGGTGCAGGACATGTATGAGGACAGTGTGACAGCAGTGAAGTGTTCAGTAGGAATAACAGACTGGTTTAAGGTGGAGGTTGGATTGCATCAAGGATCGGGTCTGAGCCCTTTTCTGTTTGCAGTGTTGACGGACGTGGTCAGACAGGAGTCTCTGTAGACCATGATTTTTGAGGATGATATTGTTAATTGTAGTGAGAGTTGGGAGCAGGTTGAGAAGAGCCTGGAGAGGTGGAGGTACGCGCTGGAGAGAAGGGGAATGAAAGCCAGTAGGAGTAAGACAGAGTACATGTGTGTGAATGAGAGGGAGGGCAGTGGAGTGGTGTGGTTGCAGAGAGAAGAGGTGGAAAGGGTGGAGTAATTCAGGTACCTGGGATCAAGAGTGCAAAGTAATAGAGAGTGTGTTAGAGAAGTGAAAAAAAGAGTGCAGGCATAAGGAGTGGGTGGAGAAGAGTGGCAGGAGTGATTTGTGATAGAAGGGTATCTGCAAGAGTGAAAGGTAAAGTTTATAGGACTGTGGTGAGACCTGTGGTGTTGTATGGTTTAGAGACAGTGGCATTGAGTAAAAGACAGGAGGTGGAGCTGGAGGTAGTTTAGCTGAAGATGAGTTTATATATATATATATATATATATATATATATATATATATATATATATATATATATATATATATATATATATATATACAGTGCCCTCCACAATTATTGGCACCCCTGTTTAAGATGTGGTCGTGGACTTCAAAAAATTTTCCTTTTTTTTAAAACAACATAGAACCCAAATGCAAAAAGAGAAAATCCAACCTTTATTTAAGTACATTACTTTGGTGGTAAAAATCACACATTTAGAAAAAAAACTTGAAATCATGTGTGCCACAATTATTGGCACCCCTGATGTTAATACTTTGTACAACCTCCTTTTGCCAACAAGACAGCACTTAATCTCCTCCTATAACATTTCACAAGATTGGAGAACACAGAGAGGGATTTTGACCATTCTTCTTTGCACAATCTTTCTAGATCATCCAGTGTCCTGGGTCCTCTCTTATGCACTCTTCTCTTTAGCTCGCCCCACAGGTTTTCGATTGGGTTGAGGTCTGGGGACTGAGATGGCCATGGGAGGACCTTGAGTTTGTGACTGCTGAACCACTTTTGTGTAGATTTTGCCACATGTTTTGGATCATTATCCTGCTGAAAGACCCAATGACGACCCATCTTCAGCTTTCTGGCAGAGGCCATCAGGTTTTTATTTAAAATATCCTGGTACTTCAAAGCGTTCATAATGCCATGCACCCTAACAAGGTTCCCAGGGCCTTTGGAAGAGAAACAGGCCCACAGCATCACAGATCCTCCACCATACTTCACGGTGGGCATGAGGTGCTTTTCGGCATACTCATCTTTTGTTTTACGCCAGACCCACTTAGAGTGTTTGTTGCCAAAAAGCTCAATCTTAGTCTCATCTGACCAAAGCACACGATCCCAGTTGAAGTCCCAGTACCGCTTAGCAAACTCCAGGCGTTTATGTTTGTGAGTGTTAGTGAGAAAAGGCTTTTTCCTTGCATGCCTCCCAAACAGCTTGTTGGCATGTAGAGAGCGTCTGATGGTTGTTTTGGAGACTCTGTGACCCCAAGATGCCACTCTTTGATGCAATTCTGTGACGGTGAGCTTGGGAAATTTTTTTACTTCTCTTACCATCCTCCTCACTGTGCGTTGTGGCAAGATAAACTTGGGACCTCTTCCAGCCTTGTTTGTCACTGTTCCAGTTGTTTTAAACTTCTTAATGATTCCTCTGACTGTAGATACCGGCAAGTTAAGGCGGTGGCTATTTTCTTGTAGCCATTGCCTGACTTATGAAGGTCGACACACATCTGCCTTACTTGAATGGTGTGTTCTCTTGTCTTTGCCATGTTGACAAATGGGTAAGAGAATTAGGCCTCTGTGTCACGTCATATTTATACCCCAGGGAAACAGGAAATCATGAATTACTAATTAAAAGTCCCTAGATACCCTGACCAACCTTAGCAACTACAGAAAAATATATTAAAAAAAAAAAACAATTACATTTTTCAGAGGAATTGTTAGGGGTGCCAATAATTGTGGGACACATGATTTCAAGTTTTTTTTTTTCTAAATGTATGATTTTTTTTACCACCAAAGTTATGTACTTAAATGAAAGGTTGGATTTTTCTCTTTTTTTGCATTTGGGTTCTATGTTGTTTTAAAAAAAAGGAGAATTTTTAGAAGTCCACGACCACATCTTAAACAGGGGTGCCAATAATTGTGGAGGGCACTGTATATATATATATATATATATATATATATATATATATATATATATATATACACACACACACACACACACACACACACACACACACACACACACACACACCTATCAGGCATAACATTATGACCACCTGCATAATATTGTTTTGGTTCTGTCTTCAGCCAACATACTCTTTGATTATATCACCTTCTGCAATTTAACTATTTCTTGCGGATATTGTTTGAAGAGTCGGTTTAATCAATTTGTTGTAAAGGAATCCAGCCCCATTTCAATTAAATCGCTAGCTATAACTGTAACAATCACAGTTTAATATAACTTATAAAACTGGTGCAAAAAATATGTAACAAATTGTAGTAGAGAATAATTGATTAATTTTTGTTTACATTTGACACTCTTTTGAACATCTGCCCTGCTAAACTTGAAAGATCATGTCACATTTGACAAGTCCTGTCTCCAGTGTTTGAAGAGGCATTTTTGTAAGCATCTTTTCTGTCAACGTGTCTAAATCCAGGCATGTACAGGCAAATCAAAAGAACAGTATTATTTACATGTACAGGCTTATACCTATGTCACCTTATGTAATTTATTTATGCTGCCCAAAGTCATTTAGATACAGTGAATATAAAAAGTCTACACACCCTTTGTTAAAATTCCATTTGTGATTTTGAATATGAGAACAAGATAAAATCATGTCACATCTCATGTCACATCTCTTCCCATACGTAATATATATAGCAACCAACTATACGTAGCAACCAACTATATGTAGCAACGAACTAAATTGGAGCAAAAAATCCCAAACAAAAAAAAATAAAACAAATAGGAATGTTTTAGGGTAAGAAAATATCAAAATAACATGACTTACAACAACAGTAACAATGTTGGATAAATTGGCAATTTTATTACAATCTTTTTTACAAAAACTGGTCTAGATCTATCAAATTGCAAGTACCTATACCTCTACAAGTCATTTCACAGATTTTTTTTTATTGGATTTAAATCCGTGTTCTGACTGGGTCATTCAAAAATATTGTTCCCTTTCAGGAACTTGAGCTGCGTCAAAACACTTTGGGAACGCGACTGCCTTGTCCATGCTCTAAATAATGAGTCTAATCAGTCAAAATTGAAGCCAGGCTGTCACTGGTGAGGTGACGTAGTGACCAGGGAGTATAAAGCGCACCTGGAGAGAGACCGACTTCTGTAGATTTCTTCTCTACAACATCCGAAGGATTCAACCATTTCTGTCTACACAGGCTGCTCAGGTGCTTGTTCAGTCTCTTGTGATTTCAAGACTCGACTACTGCAACTCTCTGCTGGCAGGTCTTCTCCTGAAAGCTATCCATCCACTGCAAATGATCCAAAATGCAGCTGCATGGCTTGTGTTCAATCAGCCCAAGTTCTCCCACACCACCCCACTGCTGCGCTCCTTCCACTGGCTTCCAGTACCTGCACGTATCAGATTCAAAACACTGATGCTTGCCTACAAGGCCAAAAATGGACCAGCGCCATCTTACCTCAGTGACCTCATTACATCTCACACTGCACCACTCTGTCTGAGATCCTCCAGCACTGCTCGTCTGGTACCATCTTCTCTCAGAATCAGAGGTAAGTACACTTCAAGGCTCTTTTCTGTTCTGGCACCAAGGTGGTGGAATAAACTTCCCCTAGATGTCCATACAGCAGAGTCCCTGATTATCTTCCTACCTTGTCCTAAAACACTTAAATTAGCACTTTCCAAGTTTGTAAAATTCTAGGGTTATATTTATATTAAGTTTGTAATCTGGCGTACCAGTGTAGATTTATTCATTACTAGAGATTTAAAGCACTTTTGTACGTCGATCTGGATAAGGGTGTCTGATAAATGCCAAGTGACAATCGGCGGCATTCTAGTGGTATCTCTTATGCCGTTCTCATGGAGCTGCTCACCGGGCATCCCGCGGGATCCCGCGCAGCTCCCTGGGTCAAAGCCCCATGAGGTGTCAAATCTGAGGACTGTCATCTCCATGAAGAGGGCTTCAGCCAAAAAGGTCCTGACCCGACCTGTGGAGGGATGAGCGGGGGGCGTGTAGCACCGCTTTTCTTGGTGCCTGTTTCCCCCCCGGCCCCATCAGGGACCTGGATCATTAACCCTGCCACAAAATGTGCTTCGTGGGTCATAGCAGCTTATATTCGCTTGAACAAAGTAGCAGGTGCCCTGTCGAGGCAGGGGTCCAAGCCCGGGGAGTGGTGCCTCCACCCCCAGTTGGTGGAGCAGATTTGGGAGAAATTTGGGGGTTTGTCTCCTCCTGGTAGCACTGCGGTGGCCAGGCCGTTCATGGTTCAGAGACCCGATGGCCCTCCTCGAGCAGCTACCATGGCAAATTCCTCTGAGGAGAAATCTCCTATCTCAATCAGGGGGCGCATTAGTTCACTCGAGCCCCGAGTTGTGGAAGAAGTGGCTGTGGCCCCTGAAGGTGGTAGAGACCATTCTCCAATCCAGAGCAGTTCACAAAAGGGTTGGCTCCGTCCACTATTAAAGTCTATGCTTTTGCCGTTTCAGCTTATCATGCCCCCTGTGTCTGGGCATTTACTGGGCATTTACTGTCAAGAAAATCCTACAGAAACTGATTTTTATACAGGGGTTAATCAGAACCACTCTATATCACAGGCGCATGATAATTCCTCTTGAACATTGATTAGTAAAATGTATTTGTTATGTCTAAACACATATCAGATAATTATATAATTATATAATTATATAATTATATACCATTATAAAAAATATTTATTGCACTATTCATCATCTTACTCATGTGTTTGTGTAAGCCTGCACAATTTAAGGGTTCTTACACAGGTGCTTTTGTTTTTCAAATAGATAAAGAAATCAACAAAAGGAAGTAATGTGAGGAGTAAAGTGTCAGTGGAAAATTCCATCTTCTCTTTCAGTAGGATAATATACTCCAAACGATTATGATGATTGATTTGTTTTTAAGAGGGTGTGTCTAAAAGAGTTAGAATACACAAGAGACACAATTGCATACTTTAATATCTGTTAATTTGGTTGACAAAGCTTTAGAGGAAAGTCATCTGGAAAATGCAGCTTTTTAATAAAATAAAAAATAATATTTCCTTGGAACCTAATCGAATCTGCTACACTTGTTTAAACACTGGTGCTGTCAGTGGAAGGTGGTCAGGGCCAGCAAAGCCTTCTCTGCTGGCCCAAACACTATCAGAAGCACTGACCTACATATACAACCTAAATTTGAATTGTTTATTTGTTCCATGAAATTGTATTTATTTATTATTTTCATTTCGTAGCAGTTCTCTTGGCCGCACTGCTTCCAGTAGGTGTATGTGGATGTTTTGTCCAATCAGATTTCAGCCTCTATGTGCTGCCATGTCAATCTAATCTGCCCAGAGCCTGCAAAGTCTGTTCTGCTGGCCTTTTTTTTTTTTTTACCTTTAATAAATAGCTCTGCTTCTTTAACCAAATAGATTTCATGTTCTTATATGGATTTCTTAATCAGTTCCTTAAAACTGGACGAAATGCGAAAAGGTCGAAGAGCGAATGTAATTATCCCATAAGAAATAATGGAAAACAAATGAATCTGTTCCCGACCTCCACCGATACCCATTTATTAACAATTTTTGGCCTGTTTTTACTATTAATACTAAATAATACATAAAATAATACAGGTACATAAAAAATACTGTATATAATACAGTAAAAAGTATAAATTAAAAAGTAACAAAAAAAATGATTGTACTGTACTTACTCGTTAGAGATAATTTCTCTCTTTGTCTCCATAGAAATCACACGCCGCTTCGCCTTCACATCACTAGCTTTTTTTTTTTTTTTTGGACCCATGTTTCTAGAGTAAAAAATTTCTTTCGGCCTCTCCCGTTAGGGGTCGCCACAGCGGATCCTCCGCACATTTGATTTGGCACATGTTTTACGCTGGATGCCCTTCCTAACGCAACCCTCCCCAATTTATCCAAGCTTGGGACCGGCACTGAGAGTGGCTGGGGATGGTTCCCTGACCGGGGATCGAACCCGGGTTGCAGCGGTAAGAGCGCTGCATCTTAACCACTAGACAACCAGGAGACCTTCTCTAAATGTCATGTTTCTGGAGTATTTTCACAAATTTAAACAAAAAAAGACTTTACACTTTAAACAAAGTATAGTATATACAATATACACGCACTAAATTGTTATATTGACCGCTAAATTACACTATATTGTTCACAAACCGAAGTTTAATTTACGATAGATGCTCTCTCCACGAAGGCTGAGGAGAGACTGAGAAGATCCTTTCCCTCGCTCACGTGGGCCGGGGTAAAAAAAGATCAACAAGCGTTCAGCGGGCCCAATTTTTGGTCGAAAAACTGTTCGCTAAGCGAATATATATATATATATATATATATATATATATATATATATATATATATATATATATATATATATATATTTGACGATACATATGCAACGAGTGTAACCATAAAAATATGAATCGATAAATTGTACTTTATATGTTAGGGTTAAATGGTGGTTTTAAAATGATTTGCACCAAGTGAATTATAATCTATTGATACCTGCCTTGAAAGAAATAACATCACTGAGCTTCATCCTGTAATGTCCACTCCTTTATACATAACATATCAAGTTGCTGTATATGTTTAGCTTTGTGCATGTGTACTTCCCCCTTCAATTTGTATGGTAGGATTCTAATGATTATTGGAATTATGCTTATTTTTCTATTTTTTGGTAAAATGTCAACTTTTGACTTTTGTGATTGTGCTTTATTTTGCCTTTTTGAAATGAGTTCCCTCCCTTCATGCTTTGGCATTTTGGACTCAGTAAAAACTAAACTTTTAATACCTCATGTTAACACCATGATATTTATTTATGAGTTATTTATGTGTTTATTACTCAATAAAGGGTAAATTAAAACTGATATGATATATAGAGACAGAATACCAAAGCAGTGATGCCAAGAATTGTGCATATTTGTGTGTGAGGGAGTGAGTAGTTGGCATAGTTGGCACTGGATGTTTGAACTTTGTTCAGAAAGTCACCACGTATGGCACTATTATGTCACTTCATATTCTTGTAGTTTGTTTCCAGTGTCATAGTCTGGATGGCTCATAGGCTCATAATGCATGTCAGCAGGGACTATGATCCAAGGGTGTGAGGATCATGTTTTCACTGTCATCTTGATTAGTGCAGAATTTCCACTTTTATAGTCTTTGCACAGTACTGTTTATTCAGACTATACAGTAGGTTTACTGGTTGGCGCTATTTTGTGTTATGTGTATTTGTCCCACACTGTCTTGTGTTGTCTATCTGCACTGTTTGCACAAGATTGCACTTGATGCACTTTATGTAACTTTTATGTTGTGTGTTGTAGCTCTATGTTGTTTAGTGTAGCACCAGGGTTCTGGAAGAACTGTGTGTGTTAGAAATGACAATTAAAGC
Source organism: Silurus meridionalis (assembly GCF_014805685.1). Lineage (NCBI taxonomy): Eukaryota > Metazoa > Chordata > Actinopteri > Siluriformes > Siluridae > Silurus > Silurus meridionalis. Next base: position 9,917,596 of record NC_060886.1, read on the forward strand.
CTCTTGACTTTTTGTCTGACACTCTTGTATTGACTTAGGCATGTATATAGATGTATAGCAATATGTTTGTAGATGTATTTAGATTTATTAGCAATATGTATTTTCTGTCATTTATCATCAATACAATCAAATAAATTGAAATACATTCATTAAAATCATTAGCTAGTGTTAAGGAGTGTGTGAAAATGAAGAGTATTATATTGTATAAAACATATATTTTATTTAATGAAGCACACAAAGAGACCACAATAGGGATGAGAAATGACTGCTGTTTAATAGTTTGGCTATCTAAAGTTCAAAGTCAAAGAGCAAAGCTTTGAGTGATGTCACCACATGCACACCCTGTCACTATGTTATGGCTACAACAATAATAATTAGAGTTTGTCTTCAAATAGCTGCAAATGATCAGTAATTGTGTACACTGAGTAATGACAAGACGTTTTCACCAAACTTTTTCTATATGGAGGGCTAAAATTGAAACTTGTTTAATAGGCCTTGGGCCAAAGGTAAATGCTGCATTATGCCAAACTGTATTAAAGTATAATTAAAGTTGCCAAAGTCCCCCTTATTTAAGATTTCATAATTTTTTAAACAAACAAACAAACATATACAAAGAAAACATCACTGTAATCTTCTTAGCTAAATCAGATATTTTTAAAAATTATAAATAATTTAAAAATAAGTTTTTAAAATTTGATGCAATAGAGTTTAATGGCTAATAGATCTATTCAAGCTATAAGCTATTCAGACTTATGCTTTAATACACTGGTCTACAAGAATTTTATTTATTTTATAATTTTCTTTGTGGCATATAGATTTTGCAATGCTGATTATTGAAATAACTTCCTATCACACAATGTTTATATGAAGTTTTCAAATTGGGATGTTTCGCATAGTCATGGGTGCTCATGTTTAGCTGCCAGGCGGTAGCTCTTGATATTCTTAAGTCTAAATAATTATATATTACAGCCATAACTAATGCAAGAAAATCAGTCTGATTATGTGTGCTGGGGCACATTCAGGCATGGCCTTCAATACTATGGCTTGTGTCCATTGCAGCACAACCCTATGCTTATTAGTAGTGGGGAGTAGCAGCTGCAGTCCTTCTTCATTGAGCTCAAAGGCTGTGAATTTCATATAATTTCTGAAATATTGTTCCAATGTCACAATAACTGACACGTTTTGTAATGTTTGCCACTTCACTTTGTTAGCACAGAAATGGAGTTTGACAGCACTCATAAAGTGATTTTGTACATAGAGTGATATTTGGAGTGCAAAATTATTGACTAGGACAATGTATGTGCTCTTTATATATTTCTTTCATTTTGCGTGACAAGTCTACAAGGTTGGTTGAAGGGCGTGCGTCCATTCATGCTGTTTGCCATCCCAATGACATGGAGAAACCAGAAGGACAATGTAACTGATCGTTACTTCTGCATAATAAATGTCTCCTGATTTTCTTCGAAAAACAAGAGGTTAATTGAGTACCCGAAACTTTGCCTTTGCAATGAGACCAGTGATACACGACAGATGTATTCCAGTTCCAAAACCGGCAGAGGATTAGGACAAGGAGGCATGGATGGACAAGCCTTTGCAGATTAAACTGTTAGCAGCTGCTGATGATTCAGATTTTGAGCCATTAAGATCCAGCAATCTTCATTTAATTTTTTTAGTTATTAAAATTTTGTCTATGATCTTGACAGAGAGCCAGGCAGAGCTGCTTGCATCAAGGTTGCAGGTATGGAACCTGTTTTTTCCACTGTCATTATAAATATTTGACTAAATTCTTCAGACAAGTTGACAGTCTGACCTTTTGCCGTGATATCGATAGATTGCTTTCTGCTCTTAAATTTGAACATGATCCAACAGAATAGTGACTGTTAATAGGGCAGTGGTAGTCCAGTGGTTAAGGCTCTGGGTTACTGATCACAAGGTCAGCGGTTCAAGCCCCAGCACTGCCAAGCTACCACTGTTGAGCCCTTGAGCAAGGCACTTAGCCCTGTCAGCTCCAGGGGCGCCGTACCATGGCTGACCCTGCGCTCTGACCCCAGCTTCCAGATGAGTTGGGATATGCGAAAACCTCTTTGGATGACGCAGACTGGGACATGTTTCGGCGCAGCTCTGATGACGTCAACATGTTTACGGAAGCGGTTGTGGGATTCATCGGGAAACTAACGGATGATACGGTGCAAAAAACCACTATCCGAACATTTCTCAACCAGAAGCCGTGGGTGGATAAAACTATCCGCGACGCCTAAGATCCCGCTCCGCTGCCTACAACACGGGCTCGCCACCGGGACATGGATGAATACAAGGCTGCATCTTACAGTGTTCGCAGAGCGGTGAAGGATGCAAAGCGGCGCTACGGGAGTAAACTAGAGTCACAGTTCCAACAAGGTGGCTCTAGAAGCCTGTGGCAGGGACTAAGGACAATAACGGACTATAAAACACCATCTTCCAGAATGGTGAATGCGGACGCTTCTCTGGCAGATGAGCTAAACACCTTCTACGCTCGTTTCGAGGCTGCAGCTAACCATGCTAGCGGCGCTAGCGGCACAACCAGCGTGCACGCCGAGAGAGCCGGAGAGGCAAACACATTCACCATCTCGGAGCATGACGTGAGGAGGGCATTCAAGAGAGTGAATACCAGGAAGGCAGCAGGACCAGATGGAATCACAGGTCGGGTTCTGAAAGCCTGCGCTGACCAGCTAGCACCGGTGTTCACTGAGATATTCAACCTCTCTCTGGAACAGGCTGTTGTCCCCTCATGCTTCAAACAGTCCACTATTGTCCCTGTCCCAAAGAAACCCCAGCCTGCCTGCCTCAATGACTACCGCCCTGTAGCTCTGACCTCAGTAGTGATGAAGTGCTTTGAGAGACTGGTCAGAGACTTCATCACTGCATCACTACCAGACACACTGGACCCATTACAGTTTGCGTACCGTCAGAACCGTTCGACTGAGGACGCAATTGCACATCTTCTCCACACTACAAACAGCCACCTGGACCAAAGAAATGGGAATTACACAAAGATGTTGTTCGTGGACTACAGTTCAGCATTCAACACCATAATTCCCTCCACACTCACCTCTAAGTTGGAGGTCCTGGGACTCAGCCTGCCGCTGTGTCAATGGATCTCGAACTTTCTGACGGACAGACCACAAGCTGTACGGGTGGGAAAACACACCTCATCCACCCTCACCCTCAGCACTGGAGCTCCCCAGGGTTGTGTTCTGAGCCCCCTGCTGTACTCACTGTACACACATGACTGTGTGGCCACTTCCAACTCCACAACCATCATCAAGTTTGCTGACGACACCGTTGTGGTGGGCCTGATCTCCAACAACGACGAGACGGCCTACCTACAGGAAGTTAAAAACCTGGAGAGATGGTGCCAGGAGAACAACCTTCTCCTGAACGTCAGCAAGACTAAGGAGTTGATCGTGGACTTCAGCACGAAGCAGGAGCGGTCATACCAACCGCTAAACATCTGCGGACTCCAGTGGAAAGAGTGGACAGTTTCCGGTACCTGGGTGTTCACATCACACAGGACCTGTCTTGGTCCTGTCACATCAACACCCTGGTGAAGAAGGCCCGGCAGCGTCTGTACCATCTGAGACGCTTAAGGGACTTTAAACTACCCTCTCAGGTGCTTAAGACTTTTTACACCTGCACCATCGAGAGCGTTCTGACGGGTAGCATCACTTCCTGGTTCGGGAACAGCACCATGCAGGACAGACGAGCCTCCAGAGGGTGGTGCGTTCAGCTGAACGCACCATCCACACCGAGCTCCTGACCTGCAGGACATCTACAGCACACGGTGCAGGACCAGAGCCAGGAAAATTGTGAAGGACCTCAGCCATCCCAACAATGGACTCTTTTCTCTGTTGCGTTCGGGAAACGCTTCCGCTCCCTGAAGGCGAACACAGAGAGAATGAGGAGGAGCTTCTTCCCGCAGGCCATTCGGAGTTTAAACCAGGAAACACCCAGGATCTAAAAACTGGCCCACTCTCTCCATCATCACCATTTTTTCCCCTGCACAACCACACTTTTCGTGCTACGGCACATTATACACTGGACTTGCACAGCACAGTGCACTTTACATTCCATCTCTTTTCATATTTTCTTTTCATTTTCTTTTCATATTTATTTCATATTTTTTATATTCTCTTTTCTTATACCACACCATCCGCACAAGGACACTTTACACCACACCTCACTGCACACGGACACTCATGGTCAATCATAACTTGTTTACTGTTGTTTACTGGCTAACTGCACACTGCCATAAACATAAACATTTTCTGTGTACATTTTCAGTGTATGTGTATATATATGTATATGTATGTGTATATATGTGTATATGTATATGTATGTGTATATATATATATATATATATATATTTATATATCTCTACATCTTATTTATCTGCCTTCTTTCTTATTATATTTTTCTTTAAATTTTGTTATTATATTTATATTTTTATATTTTCTATTCTCCTTTTTTACCCTATTTTATTCCCTCATGCCGGACCGTCGTCAAAAGCATTTCACTGCATGTCGTACCCTGTATGTATGTGTTTGTGACAAATAAAATTTGATTTGATTTGATTTGATTTGATTAAACTCATTATTGTGTAAGTTTGTAGCCAATTTTGCTGCAAAAATCTACCCTACCATACCTGTTGGACATGCATATGAAGGACACACTTTAGTACTCGAGGTTCAGCTGGAATATACGTGGTAATCTGAATGTGGTTGTAATTTAACTCGATCTGCAGCTTGAATGCACCAAGTACTGTTATTTTCTTTGCAAAGTCAACACTGGAGCAAGATATTCACATTAGGTGATAAAGGACTGGGCACCTCGCAGGAAATTGATTTCTGGGCAGGGGATTGTTGCACATGGCCCTCTGGGTTATTCCGAAGAACTTTGTTCTTTCACCTATGCACATTAAACTTGGGCTGATAAAAAACTTTGTTAAGCCATTGAACAAGCAAAATTAAACCTTTGCATACCTGGGACAGACATTTCAGTGATGCCAAGAAAAACGAAGCTGTTTTCATTGTCCTGCATGTCCAACAAGTAATTAAGGATAGACACTTCAATGGAATTCTGTAGGGTGCCGAACTTGTTGCGTGGACAGCCTTTAAGAATGTAATTTCTAAATTTCTGGGCAACTACAGGGAACCAAACTACGTCAAACAGATTGAAATTCTGTTGCAGGCATACAAATCAATGAACAGCAACATGTCACTGAAGATAAATGTTCTTCATTCCCACTTGGACTTCTTCCCAGCCAACCTTTCCACCGTAAGTAACTAACAGTGAAAGATTTCACCAAGACTTTGCCAACATGGAGAAACATTACAGAGGAAAGTGGAGTCCATCTATTCTGGGAGACTATTGTTAGACACTGATACATGATACATGTTTGATTGGAAGCTGGGTAAAAAAACACGCTATAAACCTTTGACCTATCAAAGCTGTTTTGTAAAAGAAAGGAAAAATATTGGATGCTTATCAAGCACTCAACATTAAAAATGTGTATTTGAATCAGTTCATGACAGTTAATAAGAAAGCATTTCATTAAAGCTAGTTAAAGTCATCTAATGTATAAGATACAGGAAGTAGGCCTAAATGAAAGATGACAGATTTGGCTAATCATGACTTTACTTACTTTATGAATCTGCCCCGTGCAGACTCACCACTGTTGTTCCACAAGTCTCGGTACTTGGTCCCCTCCTTTTTCCCCTCTATACCCACGCCATTGGTGAAGTCATATCCTCATATAGGTTTTCTTACCACTGCTATGCAGATGATAACTCATCTTTTCTTTCCCACCCTCAGTTACCACGGCTTCCGATCAGATGTCGGCATGCTCAACAGACATATCTTCATGGATAAGTGCTCATCAATTCAAACTCAAACCTAGCAAAACAGAAATGTTGGTCATCCCAGGTGATTAATCTCCAAGTCAAGATCCCTGAATAACTCTTCTTGACTCTCTGCTTTCCCCTTCAGCCACTGCTCACAACCTTGGGGTATCTATGGACAATCAACTGTCCTTCTCCTCACGTTTCTAATTTGGCTCGTTCTTGTCGATTTCTTCTCTACAACATCCGAAGGATTCGACCATTTCTGCCCACACAGGCTGCCCAGGTGCTTGTTCAGTCTCTTGTCATATTGAGACTGGACAACTGCAACTCCCTGCTGTTAGGTCTTACTCTGAATGCTATTCATCCCCTGCAAATGATTCAAAACACAGCTGCACGACTTGTGTTCAATCTGCCCAAGTTCTCCCACACCACCCCACTGCTGCGCTCCCTTCACTGGCTTCCAGTAGCTGCACGTATCAGATTCAAAACACTGATGCTTACCTACAAGGCCAAAAATGGACCAGCACCATCTTACCTCAGAGACCTCATCACACCTCGCACTGCACCACTCTGTCTGAGATCCTCTAGCACTGCTCGACTGGTACAACCTTTTGTTGTAATTTGGCAATTCCAACGCCCTGAGCATGTTCCTCAGCTCCCGGCTCATCGGAAGACCCCTCCATTAACAGCCCTTTGTCCAGAACTCCTGACTTTGCCTCAGCCTATGTATATAGGACGCCGACATTTATCGCTTACAGAGAAGGAGAGATACCGCTCCGAGGGGCTCTGCCTTTATTGTGGGGAACCAGGGCACATGGTGGCCTGGTGCCCAGCAAAAGGCAGGGCTCGCCGTTGACGGGGAAGCCCACATCAATCCAACGACTGCCTGTCTCCTCCAAAACACTTCTTAAAGTACAGATCTGCATTAGAGACCAGACCCACGAATTGGGAGCAGTCTTAGAATTCCTGGATGAGAACCTGGTCCGTCAATTGGGCATAGAGACTGAGCCACTGCCCGCCCCCTGCAGGTCTGGGGTTTGGATGGGCACACCCTTAACCAGGCAGCTCACTGTACCAAGCCACTGCTTGTTACTATCTCCGAACACCAGGAGTGGCTTTGTTCCTGATCATCCCCTCGTCCCATGCTCGTGTCATGCTTGGTTTTCCCTGGCTCTGGAAACACAACCCCCATCTAGATTGGAACAGTGGACAAGTCTTAGAATGGGGGGTGCCCTGCCAGACCCGCTGCCTCACCCCAACCAGCCCTGCACCTGTCCCGCCACGTCAGGAGCCTCTCGACATACCTTGATGACATCCTCATTTTTCTTTTGAACCCAGGAGGATCACGTCCACCATGCCCGGACCGTGCTCCAATTCTTTCTTTGAGACGGCCTGTACGCCAAGGCTGAGAAATGCGATTTTTACATCACCACCACCTCCTTCTTGGGGTTCATACTCTCAGCCAGGAGAATACAGATGGACCCGGGCTGTATCCAGGCAGTCAGAAGTTGGCCTCGCCCTGATTCCCACAAGCAGCTACAGAGATTCCTGGTTTTGCCAACGTTTATCGGAGATTTATCCGGGGTTATAGCTCAATTGTGGCCCCCCTTCACCGGCTCAATTTCACCCATTGGCCATTCCTGTGGGACCCTGATGCTGAACAGGCCTTCTCGAAATGTAAAGACCTTTTCACAGCCGCTCCTGTCTTGGCCATGCCTGACCCTGCTCATCAATTTAGTGTGTAAGTGGATGCCTCTAATATAGGGGTGGGGGTTGTCCTGTCTCAGAGGGATGCCTGTGACAACCGGCTTCATCCGTGTTCCTTTTCTCCCATTGCCTAAATCGAGCCGAGCAGAATTACCCTGTAGGTGAACGGGAGCTCCTGGCTGTCAAGCTGGCCTTAGAGGAGTGGCGTCATTAGCTTAAGGGGGCCAAGGTGCCATTCATGGTTTGAATGGATCACTGCAATCTGGAGTACCTGCAGTCAGCCAAATTCCTGAACTCCTGTCAGGCACGCTGGGGCTTTTCTTTGGCCGTTTCAACTTTTCCCTAGCCTACCATCCAGGTTCCGAGAACAGCAAACCAGATGCCCTCTCCCCAGAAGGCCAATTCAGGTATGCCCGTTCCTGAGGGTTGTCCACAGCAGAGGCTCTTTGTGCCTGATCAGCTGCGATCCCAGGTGCTCCAGTGGTGCCACAACTCCCCCATATTCTGCCACCCTGGCCTTTCTCGGACCCTTGCCTTTCTTGAACAGCGTTTATTTTTGTGTGTGTTTTTGCCTGGATTTCCATGCTGCATGCTTAGACTAAATAGATGTTTTTTGGACTTTTGTTGGGTTTTGTTTCTTGAATTGTTTGTTTGGATTTGCAGAGTTGTTTTGGTTTGTGTCTATTCACCTGGTTACTCCCCAGTTTGTTAATTAGACTATTTTTTTAAGCTCTCTGTCAGCGTCCTGCATTTGGGTCCCTCCAGCCAGCCAGTAACAGAGAAATTGAATAGTCAAAGTACCAGTGCAAAAATGTAAGTATTAATAGATGGAGAATAAACCTAATGCTTGGTTATTTTCCTTTTTTTGGTCCATAAAAAAAGAAAAAAATGCAACTTTATGTAACAATGCTTATTTATTTATGCTTTTTTAACAGTCAACAGTGAAAAAGATCAAGACCATAAAACACTCCAAGTAACATACATCTGGAGGTGTTTGAAGGGTGTTGTACACTGTAGGGAACTTGTTCACAATGGGGCAACGTGGCTCCAGGCTTTCAGTACAAGTAGTCACACCTGTTTCCATTTGTTTAATCACTTGTTGGCTTCCAATCAACTATCAAATGCAGCTGTCGTTTGGCTGGAATTAAAGCCTGCAGCCTCAGCAGTGCTTTGTGCCTCTTGTTCAGTTTTTATTTGTATTTAACTTTAGTTAGATAGATAGATAGATAGATAGATAGATAGATAGATAGATAGATAGATAGATAGATAGATAGATAGATAGATAGATAGATAGATAGAAATGTGCGATTACCTTGCAATTATTCACAATTTAACTCATAGCAAGCATGCAACTAAACTCGATTAAATATTTTTATTGATTGACAGGCCTAATATATGTCCATATATTTATATCTAAATCCATATATATAAATATGTATATATATATATATATATATATATATATATATATATATATATATATATATATATATATATGTACATCTATCTATCTATAGGTATATACCATATGTTATATTGACCGCTAAATAACACTTTATTGTTCACAAACCGAAGTTTAACTTACGATAGATGCTCTCTCCACGAAGGCTGAGGCGAGACTGGAAAGATCCTTTCCTCGCTCCACGTGGGTCAGGGTAAAAAGGTCGATAAGCGGGCATTTGGTCGTTCAGCGGCGCAAATTTCGTCGAAAAACTGTTTTATATATATATATATATATATATATATATATATATATATATATATATATATATATATATATATATATGTGTGTGTGTGTGTGTGTGTGTGTGTGTGTGTGTGTGTGTGTGTGTATGTATATGGATTCCTTGTGGCTGCTGACTTGGTGGTGAATTTGAATGTGACCACCCTTTGCCACATACTCCAAATTGTTCTCATTCCGACAATGCTCATTTCCAGATAAATGAGGTTAGAGATTTTAGGCTATAGTGTATGGGAAGATATATATATATATATATATATATATATATATATATATATATATATATATATATATATATATATATACAGTGCAACCTTGATACTTGCAGGAGTTCCATTCTATGACCCCTCGCCAGTAACAAAAAATCGCGAGGTTTTGACTCTCTCCTTTTGATGGTTCCTTTTTCAAGGGGAATTGTACATGTACTGTACTGTACTGAAACTCTTTTGTGAATTACTTGTCATAATTGTTTTGTTTTCTACTATAAATTAATAATTCAATAATAAAATTGTTTTTCAAGCATTTCTATGTAATGTATTAGTACAATCTCTGTTTTGAGATGTTACTCCGAACTTTTGAGCCACGTTGGTCGCGAACTATTAGATTTTTTTCCGCGAGTTACTTTTAGTCTGGTTTCAAATGAAAAGTTGCAAACTATTGAGGTCACGAGTGTCAAGGTCACGAGTATGGATGTTTCACTGTATATATAGACACAGTATCTTTCCCATAGCAGAAATGTTTTGACAAATGTTTGTCCACACTGGAGCCAAAAATCTCTAACCTCATCTTATCTGGAAATGAGCATTGTCGGAATGAGAACAATTCGGAGCATGTGGCAAAGGGTTGTCACATTCAAATTCACCACCAAGTCGGCAGCCACAAAGAATTCACCCTCTAGGGCAAGTCCATTCTAGTCCTATGTAGTCCAGTCTGGACATTCTCTCATTCTCACTCACCTGTTGAATGAACTCCTTTACTTTACTGTTACTTTTACTTAAATATTCAGATATGTTTTCAAATATGTTACCTGCATATTCAGCTCTGTTATAGTTTTTGTGTGCATTTCTATGTGTCGCATTTTCTATGGCTGCTGTTTATTCTGGAGTTTAAAATTTTCTGCCCAACAATTGTTATTTGCTTGTTTGTTGTTTTGGTTGATCTGTTTGCCTTACATTATACCCCTACTTTTGAACACGTTGGTCTGGTAAAAACTTTTTTAAATAATCATTATTTGGTTTAATTAGAGCAGTTTTGTGTATTTTTTTATTTTATAAATCACAATGAAATAATAGAAATTATATAAGTTCAAAATTTACATAAATTCTATTATTTTATTTGCTAAGACAGAATTAAAATAAACAATTCTGCAAAAGTAGTGTGCCAGGTTCTCCAAGATTCACATATAAAAATGCATGACCATGTACTGTAAGGAACTGATGAAACACATATCTAGTGTTTGTATGTAGCACTATGGTAAAGCTCAGAATGCTGAACCTGAAATACACAAATGTTTCTAAATATTTGCCTTAATACACGTTTCCTTGCATGCATGTATGCACAGTATGTGTACTTAGCTGTACACACACACACACACACACACACACACACACACACACACACACACACACACACACACACACACACACACAGCAGAAAAGGTGTTCTTTCAGATTTGGTTCATTTGTGTTTGGGGATGTTTTTGGACAAGACAGAACTCTGTCTGCATTCCAGCTTGAATATAAATAGCTTTTTGGAGCAGTCTGATTTCCCCATAGGTTTTGTGGGCAGTGCCAGTTTTCTTATTTCTATAAAAACTCCATATCAGTGCAGGAATGAAAATACTCTTCTATAAGGGTTCTGCCAGTTAAACCTTAATATTTGTTTGCCCAACAGTGAAAATGTATTTGAATTTTAGTTCATAGTTGTCAAAACTGCATCATTTGCTTTATTTCATGTGGTGAGATTTAAGCTAAGCTAAAACAGAAGAAGACAGAGAATTTCTGTTGGACAGCAATATCTTTCAGCTGTACTTCAACTAGATGACACATTTTGTTCCCTCTGGCAAGCATGCACAGTATTCCCCAATACTATGCTTGTTTTATCTGCACATAGACACATCAGCATTGATATTTTTTTTGTTAGGGTTTAAAAGCTTATTTTGTGAGTTACAGAAGTTTAAATGTCAGTCGAATGATTTAATAACATTAATACTGCACCTGACCTTTTTGGATGAATTGTTTCATAAATGTAAATTTTCACAGTCAGTAATGGGTGTATTTACTGTATTTACTAGATAAGAATCATAACGTAATAAAAAAAAAAAAAAATGCTAACTGTATTTCTCTTCTCTTTCATAAAATGGTGGAACAGTTTCTGAAACCCAATGTGAAAGGTTCTTGTATTGCAGCTTTTTGATTGAATGACACTGACATAATGTCATCCCCATAAAAGAAAGTTGGTGCGGTGTCAAAGCAAATTGTGTTGCATAGGAACAAAAACAAAAGTGCCCTCAAACAGAATATAGGCAAAACAAAACAAAAAACAGTAACCTGTTCTTCAGGACCTGCACCTTCTGTCATACTAGAAATGATAAATAGACAAAATTGTCCACATGTCATATGGATTTAAATATTTCAGGTAAGAGTCAAACCCAAAGTAGCTGGGTGTGACTCTTAGTTTAGCAAAGCATACATTTTAGAGTATGTAAGATAAATGGGAACTCCTTATCGTCACACACACTGCACATTTTCTGTCAGTAAAATCATTTAATGGGAAAAGGCAAGTTGCATTTTGTATGGCTTGCATTTGTGGATTGTAACCTTGTAGACCTGAAATCTATGACACAATAACACTGCAACTTGTTCTAAATATAGGGGAGATATTTTTGACCCTCGTTTTAAACAAATGCCGGGACAATTTTGTACTTTTGTTTTTTAACCAGCCTCAAATTAATTCCTTTAAAAGTACTTAATAATCTGTCATATATTTGCTTCCCATTCAGTATGTATTCCCAGGATGGGATCTGCATGCATGCAGTGTATCCCATTCAAAGATAAAATACTTACAGTGGATAAATAATTGTTTATTTACTGAGTTTAACTCTTTTTTTTATTACTCTTTTTTTATTGTTCTTAGAAATATGAATGGCGGGTAATAGAACTAGGGGCTGGTGTTAACTGGGGAGTATTGCTTTTAGTTGATAATGGCTACACTAATTAACTTTGACTTAAAAAAAAATAGATTGTTGAAACAAGCAGTTTAAAAGAGATTCCTCTGTAGGGTGGCTGGGCTCAGTCTTAGAGATACTGAAACTAATGAACTTTACACGGGCTTTGACGAAAGACAGTGTCTGTTACACGATGTAACGGGTTAAATATGTTGTGGCTCCTTTAAGAGCCGAGGGGCATTTTTGGAATAGCCTTTTTCCCGGTATTATTGCATGTGTGCAAGACTGAGGAATATGTCAATATTATTTTCTGATGCTTATTTTTAAGTTTCTGTGACTAACACGTAATGCTGTTTCAAAAAAAAAAAAAAAAGCATGAGTTTTGGAAACCTGTCTGTGCTTATATGATTTCTGTTGCAACTGGAGTTAGCGAGCTTTCCCTTCACCCAGACTCAACGTGTTACAAAGGCTTGTATCTAAACGGTAGCCTACCAAGAAAGTCATTTTTCACTGTCCTCCTCCTTCCTTTCACAACAATTTCTCTCGAGAGTTTATCTTTTGGCATCGTCATGCGTTTAAAAATCACCATCGGTGAAGTTTTCTCTCGATGCCGTGCAGTTTAGAACACAGGTGAAGTGCGTTTTTTCATGCCCGGTTGTTTTCGGCGTGACGAATGATTTACATTTCCTGTAGACAGTCCAAGTGAGAGGCAGGTCAAACGTCAGAGGAACCGCTTCCATATTAATGATGTGGTGCGGCCTGATTCAGTGGGAGCGCATCTTATTTAATATAAAGAGTTTCACTGGTCTAATGTTATGGGGCTCAGTTTTTCAGGCTTGAAGTTTGTGAAACCGGGAAAAAACCCCAGGAAAAATCCATAAATAAGCCGCTTCGTTGTTTAAGCCACAGGGTTCAAAGCGCGGGAAAAAAGTACCGGCTTATAGTCCGGAAAATACAGTAGTTGCAAAGCTGTTGACAGATAGGGTAAGAATTAATTCAATTTTTGCAGTATTGTGTTTCAATTTTTGTCTTGTCAGTCTTGGCAAAACATGTTTTACAATTGTGCTCCTGTCTTGGTATAATTTAGTTTTGGTACCACAAAATTTTTATCTGCAGGTTATTCATTATGCTTTTCTATATAAATTAGTTGTACAGGGGTGTTTAGCAAACCTATACCTCGTTACAGTTAAATCTTATTATTAAAATGTTCTCCCCAAGAATTTTAGGAAGTTCATTCACCTTCACGATGATTGCTACTTTTGTGTTGTTATGTGAAATCTTTCTGAGCACTGCCTTTTAAGAGATAATGTAAACCAATGACATGGCTCATATGATTTTTGATGTGAAATAATATTTGAAAATTTGATTAGACAAAATTTATGGATAAATGAATGTCACTTAAGTAACATTGTGGGAATGCAGATTTTGTGATGCAATACTTATTCATACTGTATATCAACTTTCCTTTGTGTTTACTTATTTCCTTATAATTTCTACCTTATATCATATTTACATCTCTAGCATAAGTTAATAGCCTAGGAAATGCAACTCAATTTAATTCAATAGTAAATTTAATTCAGCCAGTTGTTACATAAACGAGGAAAAACTCGAGAAAACTTGAGAGAAACCAGCCTCAGAAAGGGAACTCATCCTCATCTGGGTGGCACTGAATGTCCATTCTTTACACTTCCATTATTATTAAGATTTTCACTGTACTGCAAAACTGTACATAAAAACTGCAGAACAAAGCTATTGTAGCAGACTGTGCGTATTAATTACAGTCCAAATCCATCCTAATTTGTGTCCTTCACAGTAACTTTAATAATCTTTAGACTGTTCATGTGGAACCATCCTCATCTGCAGCGAGTGGTCTACAACAGGGGTTTTCAACCGGTGGTCCGCGGCCCCCTGGTGGTCAGCGGCGGCATTGCATGTGGTCTTCTTCTTTCGGCTGCTCCCATTAGGGGTCGCCACAGCGGATCATCCGTCTCCATACCACCCTGTCCTCTATATCTGCCTCTTTTACACCAACTACCTGCATGTCTTCCCTCACCACATCCATGAACCTCCTCATTGGCCTTCCTTTTTTCCTCCTACCTGGTGGCTCCATCCTCAGCATTCTTCTACCAATATAATTCATGTCCCTCCTCTGCACATGTCCAAACCATCTCAATCTCGCCTCCCTCACCTTGTCACCAAAACATCCTACATGCGCTGTTCCTTTAAAAAAATCATTTCTAATCTTGTCCATCCTCGTCACTCCCAAAGAAAACCTTAATATCTTCAGCTCTGCTACCTCCAGCTCCACCTCCTGTCTTCTACTCAATGCCACTGTCTCTAATCCATACAACATCACAGGTCTCACCACAGTTTCATAAACTTTCCCTTTCATTCTTGCAGATACCCTACTATCACAAATCACTCCTGTCACTCTTCTCCACCCTGCCTACACTATTTTCTTTACTTCTCTAACACACTCTCCATTACTTTGCACTGTTGACCCCAGGTACCTGAACTTCTCCACCTTCTCCACCTCTTCTTCCTGCAACCACACCACTCCACTGCCCTCCCTCCCATTCACACACATGTACTCTGTCTTACTCCTACTGACTTTCATTCCCCTTCTCTCCAGCGCATATCTCCACCTCTCCAGGCTCTTCTCAACCTGCTCACTACTCTCACCACAAATCACAATATCATCCGCAAAGATCATAATCCAGGGAGACTCCTGTCTGACCTCATTCGTCAACCTGTCCATCACCACTGCAAACAGGAAAGGGCTCAGGGCCGATCCTTGATGTAGTCCAACCCTCATACCGGAACCAGTCTGTCGTTCCTACTGCACACTTCACTGCTGTCACACTGTCCTCATACATGTCCTGCACCACCCTCACATACTTCTCTGACACACCTGACTTCCTCATACAGTACCACAGCTCCTCTCTCGGCACCCTGTCGTACGCTTTCTCTAAATCCACAAATATACAATGCAATTCCTTCTGTCCTTCTCTATACTTCTCCATCAACATTCTCAAAGCAAATAAGGCATCTGTGGTGCTCTTCCTCGGCATGAAACCATACTGTTGCTCACAGATGGTCACCTCTTCTCTCAGCCTGGCTTCCACTACTCTTTCCCATTACTTCATGGTGTGACTGATCAACTCTATTCCCCTGTATTTACTGCAGGTCTGCACATCTCCCTTATGCTTAAAGATCGGTACCAGCACCCTCCTTCTCCATTCCTCAGGCATCCTCTCACCTTCCAGAATCTTGTTAAACAATCTGGTTAAAAACTCCACTGCCATCTAACTAAACATATCCATGCTGCTACAGGTATGTCATTTGGTCCAACCGACTTTCCACTCTTCATCCTCTTAATCGCTGCTCTCACTTCCTCCTTACTAATCCTATCTACATCCTGCTTTACCAACTCCACATCATCCAACCTTCTCTATCTCTTATTTTCCTCATTCATCAGCTGCTCAAAATACTCCCTCCACCTTCTCAACACACTCTCCTCACTAGTCAACACATTTCCCTCTCCACCCTTTATTGCTCTAACTTGCAGCACATCCTTCCCAGCCCGGTCCCTCTGCCTGGCCAATCGGTATAAATCCTTTTCTCCTTCCTTAGTGTCCAACCTCTCATACAGCTCCTCATATGCCTTTTCCTTGGCTTTCGCCGCATCTCCTTGTAATCCTGCCCACTTTTCTCATCACTCTGTCTATCCCACTTCTGTTTTGCCAACCTCTTTCTCCTTATGCTCTCCTGCACTTCCTCATTCCACCACCACGTCTCCTTGTCTTCCTTTCTATTCCCAGATGACACACCAAGTACTTTTCTAGCTGCCTCCCTCATCACTCCTGCAGTAGTTTCCTAATTACCCAAAACATCTTCACCACCACCGAGCCCCTGTCTGACCTCTTACCTGAACCTCACACTACACTCTTCCTCCTTCAGTTTCCACCATCTTATTCTTCGTTCAGTCCTCACTCTCCTCCTCTTTTTCTTCGCCTCCAAAACCATCCTACAGACCACCATCCGATACTGTCTAGCTACACTGTCCCCTGCCATCACCTTACAGTCTTCAATCTCCTTCAGGTTGCATCGCCTGCATAGAACAAAGTCCACCTGTGTGCACCTTCCTCCACTCTTATACGTCACCCTATGATCCTCCTTCTTCTTAAAATAAGTGTCACCACTGCCATTTCCATCCTTTTAGCAAAATCTACCACCATCTGCCCATGCCCATTAAAATCTGCCCCAATCATCAATCGTTCTTTCCTAAGTACACCATCTACCACTTCATCTAATTCATTCTAGAATCTTTCCTTCTCCTCCATCTCACAGCCAACTTGTGGAGCATAGGCACTGATGACATTTATCATCATCCCTTCAACTTCCAGCTTCACGTTCATCATCCTATCAGAAACTCTCTTCACCTCCACTACACTCTTACTGTACTCTTCCCTCAGAATCACCCCTACACCATTTCTCTTTCCATCCACACCATGATAGAACAGTTTTAACCCACCTCCAATGTTCCTGCTCTTTCTCCATTTCCACTTGGTCTCCTGAACACACAACATATCTTTAAACTTTAAATGTTGGTACTATGATGGGTAAAGTTGGTACTATGACTGCTCCTCCTTCGGCCAACAGTAGCCCAATTTCCACCGGTACCCTGTCGGCTACCGATACCTGTGGCGGTCGTTGTTAACCCGGGCCTCGACCGATCCGGTATGAAATTCTCATTTGTGATCTGCATATTTGATTTGGCACATGTTTTACGCTGGATGCCCTTCCAAATGCAACCCTCCCCATTTACCCGGGCTTGGGACCGGCACTAAGAGTGCACTGGCTTGTGCATCCATAATGGCTGGGTTATGTGGTCCGTGACAGCCTGCATAATTTCTCTATTTAAATCACTTTTTTCCCCATAATTTATTTTTCCAAACATTTCTAGAATATTTGCACATTAGTGGGAAAAATGAATTTAATGAAAAAATCTAAAATATTCAAACTGACACAGGATAGGCTAGCTTTTCACCTATCAGTGGTAACTAACGAGTGGAGAGTGGTAACATGGCTATGTTCCCTTCAGTTGATTAATAGACATTAAAAGACATTGTGTGTGAGCATTTGAGGAAGCTTGTGGTTCAATTCCAAAAGTACTTAAATGATTCTGATGAGTGGCGCTGTGACAGCAAATGGATCCTGCTTCCATTCAGTGATGATGCATTAGCAGGGTCAATCTTAACTACTATAGAAGAGATTAGCTCATAGAGATGTCCACAGACTCTGTCAGGAGGCATATGTATGATACACAACCCCTTATGAAGTTCTGGATAAGTTGGCAGACAGAATTTCCAGAGCTTACAGTAAAAGCATTGAGGTGTATTTTACACTTTCCAACGACATACCTTTGTGAGAGCGGTTTTTCAACACTGGCATATCTAAAGAACAAGTACAGGGCAAGGCTAGAACCAGAGAATGATATGAGTCTGTCACTATGTAATTCTATATCACCACGAATAGACAGACTGTGTGAAAGTCACCACGCCCAGAAATCCCATTAAAAGGTAAGGAGTACCCTACTTGCTACTTTGATTATGTCTCCACCTGGTGGTGACAATAGTACTACCAAATTCACCAAATTAGGTTTTTTAAGATTCTCCACACATTTCTATACAAGAACACATTTGTTTTTGTATTTCATGAATAGATGTTTGGCAATGCTTATTTCCACATTAAATGAGGTTAGAGATTTATGACTTCAATGTGGACAGACATTTGACAAAACGTCTTTTATATATATATATATATAGCCAAGACATTATTATTTTGTATTAGATATATATATATATATATATATATATATATATATATATATATATATATATATATATATATATTTTTTTTTGTTTGTTTGTTTGTTTTTTTTTTTTTACACACATTTGTAAAAGAATGGGAGCTCAGGAGCTCAGTGAATTCCAGCGTGGTACTGTGACAGGATGCCACCAGTCATGAAATTTCCTTTCCCTCATGTGACCTTCAGATTAGCTCAAGAACAGTGCGTAGGGAGCTTCATGGAATGGGTTTCCATGGTCAAGCAGCTGCATCCAAGTTTTACATCACCAAGTGCAATGCAAAGCATTGTATGCAGTGGTGTAAAGCACAGACTCTAGCAGTGGAGATGTGTTCCCTGGAGTTACGAATCACGATTCACTGTTTGATCATCCGAAGGACGAGTATGGGTTTGGTGGTACTTGTGTGACTGCATCATGCCAAGTGTAAAGTTTGGTGGAGGGGGATTATGACATTAAGTTGTTTTTCAGGATTTCCCAGTGAAAGGAACTCCTAATGCTTCAGCATACTAAGACTTACTATAGACCAAAACTTAGCATACCAAAATTATGGGCAATTTCATGCTCCCAACAGTTTGGGTTCCTGTTCCAACATGAATGCACACCAGTGCACAAAGCAGGGTCCATAAAGACATGGATGAGTGAGTTTGGTGGGGAAGAACTTGACTGACCTGCACAGAGTCCTGACCTCAACCCGATAGAACACCTTTGGGATGAATTAGAGCAGAGACTGCGATCCAGGCCCTCTCGTTCAACATCGGTGTCTGACCTCATAAATCTTCTGGAAGAATTAACACACATTAACACACTTCTAAACTTGTGAAACTGTGAAAAGCCTTTCCAGAAGAGTTGAAGCTGTTATAGCTGCAAAGGGCCAACATCATATTAAACCCTATGAATTAAGAATCACATGTTTCTCAAGTACATTTGCATATGAAGGCAGCCGAGCGAATACTTTTGGCAATATATTGTGTGTGTGTGTGTGTGTGTGTGTGTGTGTGTGTGTGTGTGTGTGTATATATATAAAATATATAATATAATCTCTATATTAGAGATATAATGCTACACAAAACTCATGGTTCCACACGTACCTCTGTTTTTAAGTCACGGTTCGGTCCAATTTCGGTACAGTTTGGGGGAAGAAATGCAAAACAAAAAATTGCTTGTAGTTTTTTTAACGAAGTTTATCATTAACATTTGTGAACATAAACAGTTTACATTTTTAAAACAATTTAAAATAAAATGTCTGCTTGGTTAAATATCATATAAAATAATATTTTATACAAATAAAATAGAATACATTTTATTAATGCAATACACTCTATTATATTGAATTCCTTCTATTCTTCATTCATGCTCTCCCTCGGTATGCAGTACTATCAGGATTTTCTCCTTTTAAAAGAAATTTTAGAAATTCTAAAACGCTAGACAAAGCTATAACAAACAAGACAGTAATAAAAGTTGACAGGACAGACTGAAAAATGTCTGGGTACTTTATTTATTTATTTATTTATTTATTTATTTATTTATTTATTTTACTTACTTTATTTACTAAGCATTCCTCTGCATGGAACATTGAACTGCATTGAAGAAAGCCATGGGATCTTCACTGACTCATCACTTCAGTCATCAGGAGGACCATTGTGGGTAGTAATGTTTCCAGGAATAAAAAGAGGCTGGTTTGTGGCACAACAGTAAATGGGATAGCACAGTGATGTTCAGAGAATGTAGGTATAAGTCAACAACTGACAAGAAACACATAAACCATTTACATGGGCTTGATACCCCGAGGGAGTGATGTGTATCAGTGTATTGGATAGTGTAGATGCAAAAACCTTGTTTAATCCAGAGCTCAGGTGAGTTTCTGTGCATGTTCTCTCCATAGTAATGGAATGGCTATTATAAATTACCCCAAGTAACTGTGAATGAGTGTGTGATTGCATATGAACAAATGACTAGTGTTCCATTCAGGGTGTATCCTTGCATCTTTTCCAGTGTTCCCAGACTTTGGATATGTTAGGCTGGAAGAACTTAGCCGCGAAACCGAAGGTATTTAAGAAGCGTGTTTAATTTATACAAAACACAGAAAGTATCCACAGTCCCGTGAGTGTGTATATAATTCCGAATGCTCAGGAGACCAGATCTGAGTGAACCAATGTAGTCCTTTGGACGGGAAGGTCCAACAGAACTCGGCTGATCCGTAGGGAAGAGAAATTCCAACGTGGAGTAAGATGCACTTGTTGAGAGTTCAGGAAAGTCCTCAGCAGCATTATCTGTAGAACGGACGGGCACTTTCTGGGAAGGTGTGCCTTAAGTAGTGTGTGAGATGATGAGCGCCAGGTGCAGCTACTTAGTATGATGGTGAGATGCTGCGGGCGTGTGGAGGCTCGAGTGAAGGTGTGGCAGGCAGTTCCCTGACAGGATAGTGTATGAATCTAATATGTCCCTGGCCAGGATAATGGTTACTAAATATGAGTGATACACCAAGGCGAGTGACATAAATGGTAACTATTTAGCTTCAAACAGTGTGGCAAGAATGCCTACGGAATCAGCTGCTCAATCAATGCTCAGTGGTGTCTAAGACCATGGTTAGCTAATTTTAGCTCATAAATAGCTCATGGTACATGTTCTGAGCCCAGGGCAGATCTGTGAGACAATTCACTTCAAGGTGTGACCATCGACATTACGAAATGTGCAGAGACAAGTGACACGGGGCATAAACCTGTGTCCTAAATCATGTATAGTACTTGGTGTTGATCACCAGTCTTTGATTTCCCCTCTGTGGTTAATGACAGGGAAAGAATGCATCCAGTTGATTAGCTTGTCTCAATGATGTATCAAGATATAACGTTTCTTGGCTGGATACTGTGGAGGGGTTGTATTTGCTGTGTGTTTGTAAAATCCTGCTGGTACATGTGAACAACTAAATGAACCAATGTACTTTGTACAGAAACAATTAGAAAGTTGTTCTTAAGTCTAATCTGTATCAATATTTGCAATTTGAGCTGTGGATATATATTACATTGTGCATGGTATAAATGCACATGCTTTGATATGAGTAAGGAGCCAACTGCACATGATACATTTTATGTCAAGGGCATTCAAAATACTGTGTAGCACACAAATCGGATTGTTGTGCAAACATTGTGAAAAAAAAGTGTTTATTTTGTTCTGAAAAATGCTAGTTATTATATGTAGATATACAACACATTTAATCAGCACTTCACCCTCTGTGTTCTTTCTGAGTTTGTGATTTAAAATATGTTTTGTACGTTTTTTTTTAGTAAAAATACTGATGTCCTTGAGCAAAGATGTCCTTGAGGAATGAGATTTGTTATAATGGAGCAGCAAGGAGCTGATATGGGATAGCACACACACACACACACACACACACACACACACACACACACACACACACACACACACACACACACAATTTAGCCAAACAATGCAGGATTAAGACGTAGTGCCAGCTACTTCCTGAAGTGTACTTATAATTTTATCTTGCGCATGAGAACGGCTTTGGAGCTGATATTAGTGTAAGTTTAACATCATTTTCTATTCTGTGATCCATTGCATATCCATATTGCATTAAGGAATTAATCTTCTTATTGTTGGAAAAAAATATTAGTCTACAGTTTGTAATCCTAGTATTTAATTTAAATGTACCTAACTCAAGGCATCGTTTACTTTTTCCCTGTATTTACTTTCTGATAGAATTGAAGTTTAATAATGATCCTGTGGGATACCTTTTAACATAATAAGCAGATGCCATCGATTTACTTGTACCTATTCTGTACTAAATCTAAATTTTTATCATTTAAGTATCAATAAATTGGTTTACTGCCTAGCACGAAGATTTGCATTCTGAAATACAAAGAAATAAACAAGTCCGACAAAATAAAAGATACAAATATAAATCAAGCAACATAAATTCATCAAGCCTCTACTGGTTCTGTCTAACAATTAGCTTCTTCTTATTATTAATACAATAATTTTTATACAATTTACAAATCTATTTAAAATATATATAGTGATCTTTAAAATAAGAATACATAAATAAATGTATGTTTCATTACTGATCCTAGCAGGGTAAAATTTTTAAATCTACAGTAGATCTCAAAAAAGTTTAAGATTGTACAAACTGTGACAAAATCTGACAAAACTTTTAATTGGCACAGTAATGCATGTGAATATTATTTTTATAAACAAGCAAAATATTATTGAACCCGAGATAATTCTAACACATATGTCTACATTATCCTGATGTTTCTGTCATGTTCTGTTGCCAGCTGTATGGAAATGCTTAAAAAAGTAAGTGGGAAGTTGGGATCAGACTAACAGGCAAGCTGACAGACCCAAATTTGATCAGAAAGACTGAACCCCAGTACAAACTTTGAGATTTTTGCAAATTCTGTTTTAATTTAGAGACAAACTGTTACTTATGAACTTATGACTTATGACTTATTTTCTTCAGCTGGATTTAACCAGTCAAAATATTAATTTTCTCTTTATAGGGGAAACTGTTGCCCCACTCTGATCTCATAGCAGGAAATTTGTGCAATACCACTTTGTGTCTCAGTCTCGCTAAATCAACAGTCTAGCTGGTTAAAACTAGCTCTACAAAAGCTAATGAATTGAATAGAGTGTTAAGGTTTATATTTTACTGTAGCAATGTATCTATGTTCAATGTGAAATGAATGGCTCCAGGTAAAATAATAATTATTACAAGCTGCTAAGAGGCACATATTTTAGGGTACTTTTCTCTTTCCTCATTCCATACATGCATGCTAGAACCTGCAAGACTGCTTTACTTATTAGCATAACTGGTCTTTTAACTCCATGGCAAAACTAAAGGAACAAACTCTAGAGACTCACTTTTTTTCATTGATCTGTTCCTTTAAAATAGAAATCCACTATAACTATCTTGTTTTCTTGTTCCTCTTTAATTAGATGACAACATCATCTGATTGGTCCAACCTGACCCTCCACCTGCAGGATTCATTAACTCATGCTCTGAATGATTTCCTGAAGCAGTGGCAATGGAACAACACGGAGGCTGAACGTGAGCTAAATGCCCGACTGGCTGAAGAAAACTTTGACAACGTTATCTGGTACCTAGTGGTAATGATCGGAATATTTGCCTTCATTGTGGTGGCCATTTTAGTGAGCACAGTGAAGTCCAAACGCAGGGAGCACTCCAATGACCCCTACCATAAATACATAGAGGGAGAATGGAGCTCTCAACCTCAGATTCAAGCATACAACCAGAGCTACATTATCTCCAATCCAAGTATCAGAAACTTTGATGGACCTGGCTCACCCTGAACTTCATTCTACAGTTAAAAACAAGAAAAAATAAGTAGAATGATGCATCGTATTCGGCCTCCTGATTAACGTGATTATAGAACAAAGCACTTTTTAATGATGGAAAAATTTACATACTATGTTCAGAAACAAATAAAAACTTTTCTGTGACAATATGGCTTGATTTCTTTTGCCTTAGTAGGAGCTTGTGAGTCAATGGTTTCTGTATACCATATATCTACTTTTCTTCTTTTTCTTCTTCTTTTTCTTCTTTTTCTTTATCTTCTCCTTCTTCTTCTTATTAGTAGTAGTATTAGTATTAGTAGTGCACTAAAATAGTGTTCTGCAATATTATACAATTTTGAAATTGCAAAAAATGTTTTGATTTCTTATGCATTAGTTTGTCAATAAAAAAAAATCTGCAAAAATTTCAAAAGAAGTAGAAGAATAAGGCATTTTGTCAAATAAGAGAATTTCAGGTAATTTTAGAACACAACCTTCATGGAAAGCTGCATAGACAGAAGTGTGTGTAAGCCAGTGAACAGTAAAGAAATGTGAACAAAATGTCTAAAATGTATATAGTGGATTTCCTTATGAAATTGCTACAGGTAAGTATTCAATTTGTTTTTGCTTTAGGTTTTATACTTCTGCTCTGGATAGTAACTTTTGATAATTTTGTGAAAATTCTCATTTCATTATCTTCATTTTGTTCCCCATTCATTTCACAATATTTTATAGCATATCAATCAGCATTTAAAGGCCCAAATTACAGTTATCTGTGTAGGTCCAACTGTATCATCTGCAGTAGATAACAATGAGAAGCTCTCCGTATCAAGTTTCTTGTGCTACAAATAACCCCAGGAATATTCATCATGACTACTGGCCATTAAGATTGCAATCCCATTTAAGATGGAAAGACATCATAATTCCCTTGAGTGAACCAAAAATATACCTGTCTCATGAATTCATTCACAGAAATGTCTATAAACTTTCAGTTGTTATATGTGATGTTGGGTAACAACACTGACATTGTGCATTTGTAAGATCAATGAATCAATGAAATATCAGAAATCTATTGTCTCCTTAGTAAATAAATAATATGTAGTTGCTTTTGCTAGGTTGCAGCTGTCTGGTGCTAATCAGGCTATCTCTTTAGAGGGTTTCTCTAGACTCTGAGGGTCATTAGGTTAAGGCAGGCAGCTTCTTAAGGAATGAATTAATCTGTGGCTTCTCCTGTTACACCTTCCAATTAAGGAGCAAATTCTCCAGCTGTCTTGTTTAAATGACTATTTCCAAAGTGAACTCAGCATGTTGCATACAGTTGCAAGGCCTCTGGAAGAAATGCTTGTCTGATTATGATTAGAGGGATGACTAACATGACTTATTACTAACAATGTGAAATCAATGCTACATGGTTCTATCATGGTTCTGATCAAATCCATCTAGTATGTGAATGTCTGGCTTAGTAAAGTATGCTGAGATACCCATTCTTATATCCTCTTTGACTACACACACACACACACACACACACACACACACACACACACACACACACACAGTGACTACTTTCCAGTAAGACCACAAGTTATCAAATAGCCATGTTCACTTTATGATAAAATATCATTCGTATAAGCCAGTCCTCCACATTGTTCCTGCCCCTTGCAGATCAGTTAGAGTATTTTTAGCACTGAAACAACTGGGCTCCTAAAAAAGACCCGGGAGAGTCAGAGAGCTAATGCTATGTAAGGTATCCCCCCCCTCAAAGCCCTGTGCTTTGTCTCCAGCCAAAAGAGACGGAAACAGTCAGGGAGGCTGGGTGAGAGAGAAAGAGACAGAGGGACAGGCAGGACAGACAAGATTTTTCCATTGGAAAGGTGCATATGACCATGAAGATATTTTAATCTGAACCTGCAAATATTTTTCTTAAATTATATCTTTCAATTTCATCTCTTTTTCTTGGATTTCAGTTCTTTTCGACCTGGGCAGCTTCTCTGACCTCCATTCAGACTGATTTTCTGAAATTTTCTGAACCTGAACTTGTTAGAACTCCTGTGGTGTCCATTTGAGTTTAATACCTGTGTGCTTGTGTAAAAGTGGAAGCCATGAGGATACCCTGGTTGGTAGTGCTGGTGTGTTTAAGCTTGGCAGCTCTTACCTGGGCCAAAAAGGGCCTGGAATTCCCTCGCTATGACGGCAAGGACAGAGTGTTGGACATTGACAGCAAGAACTACCGCAAAGCGTTGAAGAACTACAAGATGCTCGGTCTGCTCTACCATGCACCAGTGCCGACCAACAAGGAGCTGCAGAAACAGTTCCAAATGACTGAGTTGGTGCTGGAGGTGAGCGAGAGAGGGGGAGAGAGAGAAAGAGAGAAATATGAATGGTAACAAAAGAGAAGGAGTAATTGGTGTCAAAATAGGATATGTACTTTGTAGTATCTCCTTGTCTATGAGTATTTGCAGAGAACACAGCGGTGGCCCTGTATATGACAAAGATAAAATGTAAGGTCATGAATGTATATATAGTACAGAATGTAAAATTTTCAATGAAATTAATAAGTTACAATTGGAAAATTATTTTTCAGAAGTGGACAGACTGTGTGTGTGTGTGTGTGTGTGTGTGTGTGTGTGTGTGTGTGTGTGTCTTTGTGTGTGTTTGAAGGTCGCTGTTAGTACTACTGAACATTTATAGTATTTTATGCCTCCTAATTCATTTACACTCTACTATAATTTAACCAAAACTCAACAGTGTGCTATATGTAAGAAAATAACTAGCCATAACTGTCTACTCCAGTATACAATGTCTGTAACAACTTAGTAAAATCCAGGATGTTAAAGTTGCCAAATAGTTGTTTTAGAACTCTCTGTTTCCTGCCTTCCAAAGTTATTCAGCTCTGAGCTACATAAAGGAATACTAACCCTGTTCTCTACTATTCTTAATTGCTATTCTGATCAGGAATACCAGCAAGTGCTGTATTTTATACTTAGGGCCTCCTGAATGCTTTATATACATGCTTCAGTTGATAGATGTTGAGCCTAGATACTCGTGTGTTGGTCCTTTCCCACACACACAAACACAATTAACATTTTAGACCAACACTTCCTAACCTCCATTTTGGGTACTTTGTATTACCTTTCAGTTTTCTCTTCAGATCTTTAAAATAGGATTGATATTTTTAGACATTTTTTACTGATAACTGGAAAGAACTAAACTATATGTGTCTAATGCAAAACCACATCACACTCATGTAATTTTAGAACATCCGATTCCAGATTTATGCTCATTTACTGTTATAATAGCCTAATAATATTCTGGGAAGGATTTTATTTTGAAACATGGCTGTGCGGATTTGTGTTCATTCAGCCACATTAGTGAGGTCAGGCACTGATGCTGAATGAGAAGGTCTGGGGTGCAGTCAGTTTTACAGTTTATCCCAGAAGTGTTCATTGGGGTTAAAACCTGGTTTCTGTGCAGAACACTCAAATTGTTCTACAACAAGCTTAACAAACTGTGTCTTTGTGGAGCTTGTTTTTGGCACAGGGGCATTGTCAGGCTGGAACATGTTTTGGCCTCTTAGATTCAATGAAGGGAGATTATAATGCTGCAGCGAAGGCATACTAGACAATTGTGTGCTTTGTGGCAACAGTTTAGGGAAAAAACATAGGTGGGATGATCGGATGTCTGCAAACCATGTAGCGATTTAGATTTAATCAGAAACAGGACTATTGTTCTATGATTTGCAAGTGCATAACTCTTACTGATATGTCACTGCCTTGTTATAATTAATATTGCTCTCTTAAACACCATTAATTATATTGTATTGTACATGTTATAGTATAGTATTTTTCAACGTATTTGCGCATAATACATCTTTAATACTAGTGTAAATATTTAGCACACTAAATCCTATAGCTGATAAATCTCCTAAATAAACTAATAATGTTAAAGAAGAAACTAGGTACAATGTAATGTCATTTTTATAGAACAAAAAAGTGCAAGCCACTAATGTAGATATATTTTTAACTTGAACTGAATGACTTGTGACTTGTGAATAAAATTACTTCCTGAAATAAATCTTCTGGTGTTTTGATGTGCAGATGGCTGCTCAGGTCCTACAGGAAAAAGACATTGGATTTGGAATGGTTGACTCTGAGAAGGATGCCAAGGTCGCTAAGAAACTAGGTGAGACTGAGAAAAAGCCTGCAGGCACTATAATTAACTTGCAACGGGTTTGCAAGTCTTCATTTCAAGTCTTCTTTAATTGAACAGTGAATGATTCTATAAACCTGAAAATAGAGAACTTACACAGATTACATGAAAAAGATCTGTAAAACATTAGTATGCA
>NC_060886.1:9948107-9983107 GCF_014805685.1 Silurus meridionalis
AGCCATTTAAATGTAATTGAGTGAAGGAAAAATTGTGCTGAAAATCAAACTAATCAGAATAAAATATTAATTCTCAAGGTTTGCCTTACAACCTTATTTACCTTAAAGAATTAAGACACATTAGATTTTTTTTTACATGGTTGTGACCTTTGACCTCTGCGATCCATTGTTAGGCGGACAGTGTTTGGATGAAAATAGAGGATGATGAGGATTTGCCCTCTGCTGAGGAACTGGAGGACTGGATAAAGGATGTGCTTTCTGGAAAGGTCAACACTGAAGATGATGATGATGATGATGATGATGATGATGATGATGATGATGACGACGACGATGACGAAGATGATGACGACGATGAGTAACTTATGAACTTGAATTCTATGGAACCAAAACTAAAACGGCTTTTAAATGTTTTTTAATCGGCTTTTGTTTGCTCAGGGACATCTGGATCCTTGTATGAGCACCTTAATACCATAATCTTTCTGCACATTTTGTGCATCTCAATGAACGTCAAAGTTTACACTCTCATTAATAAACAGAGCTCAGTGTAAAACTACTGGCAGCATTTTTTTATTTGTCATAAATACAGAAACCTAACCTGCTCAGAGAATGAAATAAAAATATTCTAAATTAAACATCATACTTCAGGGTTCTTTTAGAGCTGAAAATATTTTACATACAATTAAAATCTTATCTAATCTTAAAATTCAGTATAGAATTGACAGGTATTTTTTGTATTGACCACTGGTATTGGTATTGTATTGTCCTGGAGCAATTTTAAAGCTTCTACATATTCTTATTTACCTGTCTGTTATATTATGGATATGGTCTATAATGAAACTCCAAAACATACCCACTTTCCATTCCTAAAAATCCCTTTGTGCCTCTGTAGTTCTTCATTTAACTGTTCATTCAATCATCAACCCATCTATCAATTTATTTGCCTTTCTAAACAAAGAACTGAAACTGCTTTGAGAGCAAAGTGAAACTCACTAGACCCAAAATTAGTATAATGTCCTTAATTAAGTGCTCAGTGAGTGTATAAGAATAAGAACCTGACTACAATAAACTCAAAACTACACAGTGTAACAGGAAATCTGATTATTGTCTCATGAAGACAAAGTTTTATTAGAAACGAGGAAGTTATTTTTTTAAGAGCAAATGTATATGAAAAAAAGACAAAAAAAAAAGGTAAGATCTGGAAGGAGCTAAACTTCATGATCTCAGAAGAAAACAACAAGGAAAAGGCCTACAATAGCAGGAAAAATATGAATACCGTTAGGTGAATATTTACATGCTAAGATACATTAGATGTTTGTACGTATACTCATAAATAAGATTCACACAGACATAAAGTATGTACACAAAAAAAAATATTAATGTAAACAATATAAAATACACTGGATGACTGTGATTTTAAAAAGTTTCTTGTCGTTATAGAAATTGGCAGAAGAAGGTGATGGCTGTCAAACTCGACTAATAGGTAACCACAAACAGGTCAAGTTGACAGGGATTCATCATATATCGTCACACACAGAGGACACAGGCAACAAAACAAATGTAAAGTCCTATAAATACATGTATAAAAGAGTTTTTATGGGCTGTAAAAAAGTTATAGGTAGTTTTTTTTTGCTGCATTAATGAACCTGGTGAAAAGGTGTTAAGCCCTCTGAATTTATATGGTTTATCAAAAAAAGGTATAGGCAGCATTCCTGGGCTTGTGTGTCCTATATAGTTTGTGTTTTTACCACAACTATTAAATTGAGAATGAGAAATTTGTGCACTAGAACAATTTTTGTGCACTTAGATAACACTGTCTCATCTTCTACATCAAAAACTGGAGAGTTACTGGAGAGTGGTAGCTTAGTGGTTGAGACATTCAATTTTTGATCAGAAGGTCATGAGTTTGAATCCCAGCCTCACTTATCTCTCACTCCTGGGCCCCTGACCAAGGCCCCTAACCATTCCGCTACTCAGTTTGAGTATGAATGAGACAAACATAAGTCGCTCTGGATAAGGGTGTCTGCCAAATGCCATCCATTACTTCAGAAATGTGTTTAAAACGTTCATTTAACTTTGGGTAATGTTTCTCTGTCCTCCTTCCTTCGTATATATTTAGTTTAATTGGCAGGCAAGTTACATGACAAGACAACACTTCCTAATGATCACAGTTCTGGTATTACAGTTCAGCTTGCTCACTCCATTAATAAACAGCAGCTTTTTATTTCTTGAACACTGCACAGCACACATACCTACACACATAATACACACTCTCCCACTTGCAAATACAAGTATCTGTCCTGTACATAAATACTTTTCATTTAAAAAAAAAAGACACTGCTGCGTATCAAAATATGTCCAATATGAGAAACGTGATTTCTAAAGAAAAAGCAAGAACAGAAACACGGTTTCTGAGTTTTTTGTGTATATAAAAAGCGATGGACACAGCGGAGGGTCAGACGGAGGTCTCGGACTGCACTTGTAGCACGAACTTGTGTGATTTTGGGTGAACGTACTCCTCACTGATTCTGAGCTGAGGGATGGCCTTGCTGCTGACCACCAGACAGAAGTGGCTGTTTTTGAGCTGGAACTCGGTTCCATGACGCAGTGGGCTGGTGACAGACGCCTCGCTGACCAGCGTCCACTGCAGAGCTCGCCAGCACTCACTGTTGTACTGCAGAGTGGGACTAGGTGTCAGGTAGCTCTCTAGAAATGCCTGTTGACAGAACATAGCTCTGAGCACAAACAGGAGACTACAAAAAAGACACACCTAAGCATCACAATAGACAAAATACTTTTTCATTTGCACACTAACTTGAAAGCAAACACAGTAGCCATAGAAATAAGAACTGCATTCATATTCTGAAGTAAGCATTTTTATAAATGCAGAAATATTACCTTGAAATTAGTCTTCATAATAAATATTGCATTCATGAACACCAAAAATTGTCCTTGCAATGAATCTTCTATAGTGTGTGTGTGTGTTTGTGTTTGAATGTGTGTATACCTTTGGACTCATGTTGTTGGTAATACAGAACGCGAGATGGCTCTGGATGCTGTCCATGCTGTGGCAGTGCTGCTGACGAGTTGTGCGCAGATATTTCTGTAGCGCACGTGCCATAGAGGGAAAAATGGCCTGCGCTGCCTCACGTGCCTCCATCATGTCTCCTGGCGGCTTCTTTTTTTCCTCTTCCTGCAACCGACGCACGTGTGTAAACGCCTCCTCTACTGCCACCACCAGCCTTGAGAACATAAACAAATATTAATCCTGCTATTGTTTCTGCAGTTAAGTGAAACCCACAGCTGAAACAGCCAGTGAGATGGAAACAGTGAGGGTATAAAAATCAAACTATCACAGACAGTTCTGAACTCTTCTCTTACCGCGCTTTGCGTTTGCGCACTCTTCTCTCATAATCAGCCTCTTCATAGTAAAGCTCAGTGTGGCTGGTGTCTTTGTGCCTGGCCGCAGCATTTATCTTGGCTCGAGACTGACTCGCTGCACCGTCACTGCCAGGACCTGACAGGATGAAGAACAGCATGATGGAATTTTAGAGCTTGAAATTTACACCCATGAAAAAATCCAGACCTGGACACTGTATAATAACTTGGACAGCTATATTTCTCTCTACGGAGGAAAACATGTTTCACTGTTTTAGGAAGATGGGAGGATGGGATGGGATAAAACGATGGGATTTTTGACATCATGCTGCTATCAGTAAAAGAGTTTGTATTTTTTCTATGACAGCACATCATAAAATGTCTGATTTATACCATAGAAAGTTGCCTGTTCTTATTTTTTTATATATTCAAGAAAGATATCTTGTAGTTAAACAATATCGACATATAAACACTATTAATGAGTGCATCAATAAAACTTTTTTTTTTTAAATACTATCTGGGCTTATAGATAATTAATCAACACCTGTGAATCAGAATGCTCTGGTTAAAAAGCCTAAATCTGATAAACTTTTTCTTCTTTCGGCTGCTCCTGTTATGGCTCGCCACAGCAGATCATCCGTCTCCATACCCCTCTGTCCTCTACATCTGCCTCTTTCAACCCAACCACCTGCATGTCTTCCCCCACCACATCCACAAACCTCCTCCTTGGTCTTCCTCTTTTCCTTCTTCCTGGTGGCTCCATACTCAGCATTCTCCTACCGATATACCCCATGTCCCTCCTCTGCACATGTCCAAACCATCTTAATCACGCCTCCCTCACCTTGTCTCCAAAACGTCCTACATGCACTGTCCCTCTAATAAACTCATTTCTAATCATGTCCATCCTTGTCACTCCAACGAAAACCTCAACATCTTCAGCTCTGCTACCTCCAGCTCCACCTCCTATCTTTTACTCAATGCCAATAAACAAAATCTGATAAACATCATAAAATAATATAAAATTCCCTAATTAAAATGGACAACTCTACTGCAGAATACAGTTATAAATTTTCCTTTTACACAGCTGCGTTAAAAGCACCTAAGTGCCCTACCTTCATTATGATATACAGCTTTAAATATGTAGATAGCAACAACTTGCGGAAATAACAGAGCTTCTCTGATCTAAGAGAGGTTTAATATGACTAAAAAAGATGCACTATTTCACTTCTGGTTTTGTTGTTCATCTCTGGAGATTAATGCTTGAGCCAGTTATGCAAAATAAATTGGCATCTTCACTGTTAAATAAAGAATATTCTATCTGGCTCAGAACTGATTTAGATGACCACATGAGGGCAGCACCGTGCCTGAATACAATGTGAGCACAGTGTTTAGAACCAAGAACTCTAACTAAATACACTGATCTTACACCATAAGCGCAATCACGACATAAAAACGGATTTTTTTTTTAAAGAAATGAAAGTAAAGTAGATTTTATTTAGGAGAAACAGCAAACAAGTGCTTAGCTTGGTGCTTGTTGCTTATCTGGGACTGAAAATGCAAGAAGTCCATGCAAAGCTTAATTAGACAACTCTTTTTTATAGGTGCAGAAATCTAATTTTGTTCTCTAACAACATATTTTATGGAATCAATAAAATAGAAAATTGTAAGAAATCGATTCAAACTGAACATTTTGACTGGTAGTGTATTTACAAAATTAACGTACAATTATGCACACACTGTTATAATAAATTCCACAAGATTGTGTGTACTTGTGTACTTTCTCTTAGAGGGTAGATCCAGGCACAGAGTGGCTAAATATGCCTTGTGTAGTAGCCAAATTCCAGCTCAGTATCTTTTTGATGTAGGATTAAACGTGTAAATTCTGAGTGTGTACTAGGGCCAGAGGATTGTTTTTAATCAGGTTTCGGCAGGTAGATGACAAAATATAAGCTGTTCAATAGAAACAACCACTAATTAATATGCTCTGAATGAATATGTGCTATTGTAACTGAAGTAAATGTTGGATGAACTCCTGAGGGGTGAAAATGCCTTCAGGGCAGAAGAAAACAGGCACACACACACACACACACACACACACACACACACACACACACACACACATCATGGGCACTCAGTGCATTCCATGGTTTTATCTTACAGTCTAAAAGAAAGCCTTTGGGATTATCTTTAAATGTTGTAGAGGACAGGGAGAGAAACACACACACACACACACACACACACACACACACACACACACACACTGTTACAATATCAAGTAACAGACTAGATAATAATAATAATCATAATATTCAGTTATCTTTTAAACCACAGAAATGAAAAGAATGTGTGTTTCTCTTGTAATTCTACTCGAAAATGAACATATTTTCCTTCTTATTAACACAGTGCATCCACATAGTCTGTCACATATGACACCACACATGTCCTGGAAAAACATGTTAAATACAGTCTGTGTATCTAGAGATCTCTAAGATTTTTGC
Organism: Silurus meridionalis; assembly: GCF_014805685.1. NCBI lineage: Eukaryota > Metazoa > Chordata > Actinopteri > Siluriformes > Siluridae > Silurus > Silurus meridionalis. The sequence goes on from NC_060886.1 coordinate 9,953,981, forward strand.
AGCTGAATCGCCATCTTCTTACTGTGAACTTAGACTTGAGCCCAAACCATGAACAATGCAATGGCATGAAGAAAGCATGGTGTACAGAACCCACCATCCACATTGTAGACCTTTAGGGCAGCCAGGTGTTTGGCTGTCCGGGTTTTAGCAGCAGTTAGCAGCGCGGCGTTGTGTACTGAGAAATCCTTATAGTAGTGCTCCAGGACCACCAGAGCTGCCCTCTGAATACTACACACAGAAAAAAGAATAATGAATTTAATTAGACTAAATATATTGTCATTGGCACTGGTGGATGAAAAAAAAAAAAAATTCCCCTGCTTTAATATTACTTCAGTATAAGTAAATAATTACTTGCTTTTGGAATGTAATTAGGTTGACAGGCAAGTGACAGTGAGAAAAACCTTACACCAGTAACATGGGTTTACCTTGTGTTGTTTTGACAGGTTCTTAACACAATTTATGTATCTATGTGTGTATATAAAGTACGATATTTCACATTAAATTGTAGTAAACTAAGAGTTTAGCTAAATGAAAATTCTTAGATAAAGTACAGATACTTGAACACGGAAGTACAGTAATGAAGTAAAATGCTGCGCCTGGCCAGTGTACAAGTCTACAATGATTTCTCTAAATCTCACACATGAGAATGCAGTAACAGTGCTGGAATGTCTGAATCTTAAAGAAGGTTGGTGAATAAACAGACAGGCTTTGTGAGTGATACTCAAAGTGAATGGAGAATGGAATAAAAAATTCAAATAATTGAAAACAGGAAGAACAAAGAAGTTCCAGAGGCAGTGGAAGGGGGAACGGGAGAGAGAAAGAGAGAGAGAGAGAGAGAGAGAGAGAGAGAGAGAGAGAGAGAGAGAGGTTAAGATAACTGCATGATTAATGTGTGCAACATTGGCCTGAATTAAATAAATTAATTATGGCTGAATCAGGAAAACCACATAGAGCATTAGTGATGATATATAATGGATATATATACAGTATAACAGATTCAATGACAGCCAAAAACCACAGTGTGTGTTACCTGAGCTGGCCCAGGTTGTAGTGCCGTGTCTCTCCATCGGTCGAGCGTGTGACACACAGAGAAAAGCATGGCTGCAGCTGCCGCACCTCCAATAGCACCACAGCCAGGTAATGTGTAAACAGCAGAGTGTCGACCAGCGATACGGCAAACTGCACTATACCCTGATCATTTTTATCCTGTCCCCACAGACATACACACACACACCAACAGCAAAAATACAAATTAACACACTTTTTGCCAATTCTTGTTTTGTTCATTGCACGCTGCTTTCTAGTGAACTTTCCTGGCACATAGACACACAAGTATTTCATCAACCTCAGAACAAATGATAACTACCTCAGACTTATTTTAATGCACTAGTTCAAATACATTTTTTATTATAAAGATTTTAAAGTTTAAAATTTATTGAACATGTTTTTAGATAAAGTGTAAGCCTTTAATAACAGTCAGTACATTTATTTTTTAAGTCTTTAGGACATTTGATTATGTAACTACTTGTTATATCTGTGTTTATATCTGTGAAGCGTTTATATCTGGCATAGCATAACAGCTAACAGGAACTTAATGCTGTAGTATAAGAGGAACAGAAAACTCTGGGACATGCTGTTATAGGATTTTTCTTTTGCTTCACAATACTAATTTTGCATCATGTTTTCTTCATAATCACTTGCAACCGTGATTTAATTAACAAATCAGCTTGTATTCAGATATATATCTTAACAGATTATTCATTAACTATTAAGAATTACTCAGTATTTACAGTGAACAGAACACTAAGCAATGTTTGTATGGAGGTCCTGAGAGGTTGTACGAGTTTTAAAAGCACCATCAACTACAATTACATGTATTTGTGCTGTGTCCCTACTCTAAAAACTGTTGGTGTTAACTCATTGTGCCATATTCGTAATGTTCTTCAAGCTCATCATGATAATCATTTCAGTATTTATAGTATACTTTTAATTCAAATGCATTACACAATTTTTATATACTAATTACGAATACACACCTGTGTGTCCAGGATGCGCACACCATAGAAGAGCCAGTAGGAGAGCAGGAGCAGCAGGGTAAGTACAGCGAGCAGTGCTCTGTAAACAGCCAGACGAGGCAGGGTGGACCGTGGTGGACGCAGGAACAGGGCCCAGCCAGCCAGCATTAGAATCAGCAGTTTAAAGGCCAATGAAAGGAAGAGGCCCTCACAGGCTGTCCCACATGACTGCACACGCTCAGTCCACAGCAGCTGTGGCAACACCACAAAGGCTAACGGTGTGATAAGGACCACCAGTCCAAGGAGCAGTGTCAGGGCCAAGGGCAGCAAACGCACAAAGCTCTGTTTATGCACGCTACCTACTGTCTCCTTCCCAAAACTGGCCAGCTCCTCCTGAGAGAGACTGTGGTCTGAGGTACCGGTTACCGCGGTGGTGGTCTCGGCCCAGTTATCATCCTGGCATAAGGGAGGAGAGAGACCATGTTTTTGAATAAAAAAACTGTTATTTCAAATCAATTAATCTTTATTGTTATGCTTTTTCTGTTAAAAATTAAAAAATATTTTTTATTAGAAATCCATTTCTTTAGCAATGGCATATCAAATCTATGAAATCTATGATTTAATACAAATATATATATTTATATATATATTTTTGTTGCAATATAAATAGCTGAGACAAATTGTGAGACGTTGCATCACCTTTTTATTTACTTATTGGTCTTTAAGCAAATCATTCATAAACAATCAATTATTTAAGAATTACAGTGAAACCGGCAGAAAAAATAAGCAGCTATGAATGAGAGGTAAAGTCCAGACCTGACCTCATTAAAAGTCTGGATGATGCCCATATTTTAGCCTATAATCATTTCAATCCATTAATCATTAAAAACAAAATGCTTAAAAAGCCAAAGTGTCATCAAGTGCACAGATCACAACCTGAGGCATGGTCTCCCTCAATGTACACTACTAAAAAAAGAATACAATGAGCTGTCTGTGCATCAATGAACTGTTAATGAATTCTATTTCATTGTTTGTTGCCTAAACACTAAAAACTCTCACATGTACTGAACTCGCTTCTTTCAGTACATGTAATTAGTTGAGTTAAGTAAATAATTGAGTTTTTAATAAAAAAGATGAGTCTCTCTATGCACCATGATCCACAAAAAAGAGATCTCTGCCAGGTTTCTAAATGATCAAATTCAGGAAAATACTTAATCAATACATAAAAAAATGATTACAAGAATCTGACAGAATCAAGAAAGAAATACCACCAAACTTTAATTAACATTAAAGTTTGCCCTTGACTTTCATCTGCAGAATTTTATGCATGTTGCTGCAGCCAGATGATTGGCTGATAATAGATAATTTCCTATTCTGGTTGAAGAAGGGGGTCATAAGTAATGACTATCTACAAAACTGGTTGTTAGCAATGGGAAGAGGCTTTTAAGATTGAGCCTAAAAGCATTTCTGGGCAAATTAGGTTAAAAAATCCCACCGGTTCAGCAGATATGGAAAATCACACCCACTAATGTGCTGTTCCCCAACATCATTGAAACACGTCTATTTATAATTACTTTATAGCAAAAAATCTGGTGAGCAAAATAGAGTCATTATCAGTCTGATTATTGCACAAAAATTGAGAATCAAATGAGAAAGAAAGAATGAGATGTGTAGGCATGTACACCCGTGTGTGTGTTTGTGTCTGTGTGTGGGTGTGTGTGTGTCTGGCTTGGTGTGTGTTTCTGTGCGTGTGTCCTGTTTGACTGAGAGACACTCGTTTCCTCCTGGTTAACAGTGACAAACTGCGAGCTCCAACAGTGCCAGAGAACAGCAGGAAGAGATCGAGTGATAAACAAGTGTGCGAATGTCCTGAACCTCTCCTCTTTCCACCCCTCCATCCCTCTTCCTCTCATTCTTTCCACAATAATACTGTGTGACTAGGCATTCATTTTGGGCAGGATACCTACTACAAGCTGGCAATATAAGCTGTTGTAAGGCAATAACTATGTCTCACACACATCATAAAGCAATAGAAAGTTTATGATCTACAGTATAGCTGTCATAATAATGTGTGTCTATAAACATGTAACACATATACAGTATATACAGCACATATAAATGCCAATATATAATAAATAAAATAGAATACATCAAATAAATCCAAAACATTTTATTAAATTGATTCAATTAAGTAATCAATTTAATTGACACAAATTAAATAACATTAAATAAATGGAAAAATTTAATTAAATAGTTACATTTGTTAGATTACATATGGGTAAAACAGATGTGAAGTGTGTGTGTGTGTGTGTGTATGTGTGTGTGTGTGTGTGTGTGCATGTGTGTGTGTGAGTGAGTGTTTGAGAATTGTTAGGATTTTCTGTTTTAAGAGAAATTCTTGAAGATGGACATAAAACGCTAAAGAATCCATATCGCTAGGGTTTGCCGCTACTAATAATTCATGCATGCATGCGCAAAACAAAACTTATTTTTTTTAACTCTAGTCACAACAATGCCAGAGTTATAAAGATATAACCCGGGCATTGTTGTGTATGTTTTCAAGTTTAATCATTATAATAACAAAAGCCCTGTATATAAAAATTTTGGTACGAATATGTGTAACGTTACACCTCTACACTAAAGACATTTGGGTTTGAGATTTGGTTTCAGAAATAAAAACAAAAGATATAAGAATGTCAACTTTCATTTCCTGATGTATTTAGTGTTTTGTAGAGAAAAAAAGGCTTTGCACTAATACTGCATGTCTGATACTTTCAATTATTTCTCTCTCTCTCTCTCTCTCTCTCTCTCTCTCTTTTCTCTCTCATATGAAAACTGTATGAGTGATGCACTAAAAGTATCTTGGAAGGATTTGCCAGATTATACTCAATATCCAATACCAAAGTTTATTTACATATGTCAGTATGAAGCAAGTGCAAAGAGCATTTTTATGTGCTTTCAGCGTGCTATATGTTTAATTAAACCAACTGTAGTATACTTAAAATTATGTATAGTAAAAATTTGTAAGGCGAGGCAGGGGCACTTTGAAAGTTATCCAGTTAGGATTATCAATGGAAAGTCCCAGAGACAATGTTAGAATTAAATGTAAAACAACATATATGCATGCTACAAATTTTAAGCATGCCAACAAAAAACTTGAGTGTCTAATTACAGACATCAACAACTAGGCAATCAAACATGCTGCAAAGGTAGTTAATGGCACATGCACATGCACATTTGTCTGAAGAGGCAGTGTTTAAAGCTGTTCACTGAGTCAAAGTAATCACCTATACGCACCTTACTCTTTATGACAGACACCAGTGTAAATATTTACAGATGCATCTGAGAGGCTCAATCCATCAAACTCCCTTCATGCTCCAAATCGACTCTTTCAACCAGGGATACACTGAAGATGTAAATGAGTCTCTTGACTTTAACTAAATCTGAAGTGACTGCAACCTTGATTCCAAAACAGATGGGACACTGTGTAAAATTTTCTCTGTTAATCTTTACTTCTGAGAGCCTCTGCCTCTCTAAGAAACAGTGCATCTGGAAAGTATTCACAGTGCTTTACTTTTTCCACATTTTATGTTATAGCCTTTTTTCCCCAAAATGGATTAAATTCATTATTTTTCTAAAAATTCTACAAACAATACCCCATAATGGCAACGTGAAAGAAGTTTTTTTTAAATCTTTGCAAATTTATTGGAAAAAAAGAAAAGAAAAAAATGTGCAAAATTGAGCTCAGATGCATCCTGTTTCCACTGATCATCCATGAGATGTTTTTACAACTTGATTGGAGTCCACCTGTGGTAGATTCAGTTAATCTCATCGTTTGCAAAAGCACACACCTGTCTATATAAGGTCCCACAGTTAACAGTGCATGTCAGAGCACAAACCAAGCTTTGAAGTTCAAGGAATTGTCTGTATGCCTCAGAGACAGGATTGTATCGAGGCACAGATCTGGGGAAGGGAACAAAAAAGTTTCTGCAGCATTGAAGGTCCCAATGAGCACAGTGGCCTCCATAATCTGTAAATGGAGGAAGTTTGGAACCACCAGGACTCTGGAGCAAAACTGAGCAATCGGGGGAGAAGGGAGGTGATGAACGATGGTTCTTGATCTTCAGCATTTCTCTGTGGAGAGAGGAGAACCTTCCAGAAAAACAACCATCTCTGCATCACTCCACCAATCAGGCCTGTATGGTAGAGTATGTAGAGTCTGTATGGTCCGGTAAAAAGCACATAACAGCCCGCCTGGAGTTTGCCAAAAGGCACCTGAAGAACTCTCAGACCATAAGAAACAATGATTAAACTCTTTGGCCTAAATGCCAATTGTCATGTGTGGAGGAAATCAGGTACCACTCATCACCTGGCCAATACAATCCCTACAGTGAAACATGGTGGTGGCATCATCATGCTGTGGGGATGTTTTTCATCAGTAGGAACTGGGAGACTAGTCAAGATCAAGGAAAAGATAAATGCAGCAATGTACCAATTACATCCTTGATGAAAACCTGCTCAAGAGCGATCTGGACCTCAGACCGTTGCCCCAGTCTGAGGTCCAACAGGACAACAACAATACCCACACAGCCAACATAACAAAGGAGTGGCTACGGGACAACTCTGTGATTTTCCTTTAGAAATGTCTGTGATCCACATTCAACCTGATGGAGATTAAGACGTTCTGCAAACAATAATGGGAGAAACTGCCCAAATATTATTGTGCCAAGCTTGTAGCAGAAGGTTGAAGCAGCCTTTAAACAAAGTATTGTTTAAAGGCTGTGAATAATAATGTACATGTGATTTTTTATTAATTTATTTAAACAAATTTGCAAAGATTTTAAACACATCTCTTTCACGTTGTCATTATGGGCTATTGTTTGTAGATTTTTGAGGAAAATCATGAATTTAATCCATTTTGGAATAAGGCTGTAATATAACAAAATGTGGAAAAAGTAAAAAGCTATGATTACTTTCTGGATGCACTGTACACTGTTTATAACCAATCATCTGACCTGTTGTCAAGCAACCTAATTAGTTGCAGAATGAATTTTAATAACAATGACTTTTTTCAGATTTTCGTTTTTTCCTTAAAATGGTAGATTTCCTTAGTTTAAACATTTGATATGTTTTCTATGTTCTATTGTAAAAAGAATATGGGTTTGTGAGATTTGAAAATCATTGCGTCCAAACTTCTTTGAAATTGGGGTTGTATTATGTTGTTTATTGATTCATCCATTCATTTACACGTGTGAACACACAAAAACGCACACACATTTACACCTAAGACAATAGTCAGTCTACACAAAGGCATAATTTTGGACAGCTGGAAGAAAGTGGAAAAAAAAAAAACGGAGAATGTGTGCCTACTGTCAGCATGCAACAGGATCAGCACCAGGAATGTGTGTGTGTGTGTGTGTGTGTGTGTGTGTGTGTGTGTGTGTGTGTGTGTGTTCAGACTCAAGTAATAGGCAGCTCATCTTCCACCTTAGAATCATTCTCAGTATACAGCTTTGCATGCCTTAGGAGTGTGTGAGCTAATGCACATACTGTACAGAGATACAGAGATTTTAACAGAGAATCCTCAACCATTTTCAGCCACAACAGTCAAAACAAACAAAAAAATTCAATCAAGTAGATAAAATCATGTTATATTTGAATAGTATGTCTATTTTTTATGTTTTTGTTCATATATATTTTGTTTATGATGTGTTTTTGTTCATATTAATAAATGATTTGGAACCTATACATTTATAAACATTTAAAACACGATTGCAGTCTTTCTCAACAAACTTAATGCTTCCTACAGTAGTAAACATTTTACACCTGAAGAGTTCCCTGGACCTCTACTATAAAACTGTCCTAAAGGTATTCCATTCAGTACATGCATAATTTACAAATATCTGCATGTGTAAACATGGTAGCTAAGAAAGAATTTGCACAGAGCTTGAAGGAATTCCTCTGCCTGTCTCTAGTTTCTTCAAAGTCAAGAGAATTTTACACACCATCACTCTCTGACACTTATCATAAAGAACGCGTGAGTCAACAAGGCTGCATTACACAGGGAAGAATAGATCTTCAAGCTAGCATGACAACCAGTCACGGATTATCATTAGCCCTCTAGCACTGCCAGGGAACACATGAGACACTAAAGCAGTAAGGTCCAAACACCAGACATTTAATATATTATTAAGGAATATAATTCCCTTTCTTCACGTTTCCAAACACCTGTTAATCAAAACCCATGTCTTATTCCTATAGTTCTGCTGTCAAAATTTGATGCACATTGTAAACTGTGAGGCTTTCTATAAAAAAGGTTTTTGCCTTTCTGATTCATGTCCAATCAACCAACTATTTCACAGGTAGATGCCAGTCAAGGTGTAGAAATATTTCAGCAATGATCAAGAGAAAAAAAAATTTTAAATGTTGTTTCAAAGGATTTAAATACTTATGTACACGTGATATTTCAGTTTATTTTTATAAAAAAAAAATTACAGAATTGTCTAGAAGCCTGTTTTGACTCTGTCATTATGGGGTACTGAGTGTAGATTAATGAGAAAAAAAAGCAGAAAAAGAAAAAGTATAAGAATATATACATATATATATATATATATATATATATATATATATATATATATATATATATATATATATATATGTATATATTCTTATACTTTTTCTTTTCTGCTTTTTTTTCTCATTTTTCTCATTTATTTTCCTTATTTTTTTTACTTTAGAGTTGATATCATGCTTATTGCTGCATTGTACATGTAGCATGGGAATTTTTTATATATCTAGCATTACACACATACACAAAATGATTTCAAACAAACAAGACTTGTAAAAACTGTGGCTGTGTGGCTTCACCCATTGTGAGAAACAACTAGGTCAGAGTGGTGTGTAACGCCGAGAGCATCGCTCTTTCTCTCTTACTCTGTCTCTTTGTCTCAAAGAAGCCTAACAAAGGAACAAAAAGATTTCCTTCAATCTCCCTCAGCAGTAGTGATTCGGCTTCTAGCCTTTAAAACTGACATTTTTATGATCACGTGAGAGAAACACTAATTAAATAAATTCATGTTGATCATATTACATGATAATTATTCTCTGAGTATTTAGTATTTCAATTGTTGACCTCTTCATCTGGGTGCTATTCTCTCTCTCTCTTTCTCTCTCTCTCTCTTTCTCTCTCTCAGGCCAAAGTAAGTTGTTGTTGTTCCATTTGTATGCCATACTATAAAACATGTTACATGTTTGTCACAACGTCTTATAGACATGAGACAAGTGGACTCACCTGAGGCTCTGTGCTAGCCGGGGTCTGTTCTGTCACTCCTGTCTGTGCAGACAGGCTGCTGATGGTGATGTTTTTGTCGGAGCGATTGCTGTCATCATGACTTCGTGGTTTGTGTCGGTCTTTACTGCGATCACTGCATTGCACAACACATATGGTCAAGATTCAGACAAATACTGTTACCCATCACTGAATATACACATAGTATAGTCCATTGCTTTATCTCCATTTTGATCATGATCTCCCTCTGCTTTTAATAGGAGATGATTAAGGATTAAATTCTTCAACACATTTTTATAGTGATCTCTCAGGACTTTCACAATTTTCCAAAGTATTATAGATGATTAAGAAAGCAAAATAAAAAGTGCAATCTGTTTTCTCATGTTTGCCAAAATTCAGCCAAGCTCATGAAAAAAGCAGCAAAACAGCTTTCTATCTTGCCAATAAATGGAGCAGTGTCTGTTCCTGTGACACAGTTTTTGGTGAAGCAGTTAAAACAAGCACACTGATATAATTTTGCCTGTCCCTCCTGTGGCTTAGTAGCTCTGTTTGGATAATTGGAGTAGTAAGTCATCAGGCACACAGAGAGATGGAAGAGATAAATTTAAAGCTTTTGCAAACAATACAAAGTACTTATTTTTATTGTTGTTAATCTGTCTGAAAACTGCATTATTTTGATCTGACAAATCCTACCCATATTTATAATCCATTTGTAAAAGCGCCTGTGCTGAGAATTTGTCAAACACTTTCAAACCTAAATTACATTTCTCACTCTCTTCACTTCATAGCTTTTTTATTAGTTTCAGTGTAGTTACTAAACAGTTCAGGGGAGGTATTAATAACATGCTTCAAAGCAAACTACTGAAAAGAATGCCTTAAAGGGTCAGTTGCAGCTGTAAATGATCCTTGCTGTAATCTTGCCTGGTCTAAATTAAAACAGATAACAAATAAACAAAACATTGGCATAGGTTGACTTCTGCATTTTGAACATGTACATGATGATAATTTACAGGATTGTGACCTTGAACTATTATTCAAAATTCAAATTAAAACATGATGGGACACAATGTGATTTTGGATCTTTTTAACAACCTTAAGTTTAACTGTCAGGGCATCTCATGTCATACACAACTCTGGCTTCAATAAAAAAAAGTGGGTTAAACTAGCTTAAACACATGCACTCATATGCACTGGGCTCCTCTCTGTTAAAACTCATTTCCATCTTATAATTTAAGCACTTAATATTAAGCATGTTATACCAAGTTACTACAGTAGGACTAGAGGTTAAATGTTAGAATAATGCAAGATCTTTATTTATCCATTTTACATCAAAAGCTTGATGTAAGCTGAGCAATGTATTTCCTGGAGCTAAAACAAGCCCTAATATTCAGATCTATGTAACCTTTATGATGTTTTATGACATTTATTGTTGGCTTAACAACATTTAGAAATAAATGCTAAGACTCATCAGATTTTTTAAGCTACATAAAAGGATAAAGAAATAACCATTGTTAGAAAAAATTAAAAAAATATATAATATTTTAAAACAAATTCTTAAGTGATTAGTTACCTGTGTCTATTTGACCCCCGTGAGTGCTGAGAGTGGCCAGAGTGGACAGAGTCTGTGTCCATGATGATTTTGTGTCTTTTCTATTATTGGTCCAGGGCTTTTTGTGGGTGGGCTATAGAAATGTAAAGGCAAAAGGTCTGGAAGCAGGCACCGAGTAATGGCTGTACCAATTTGCTGTCAACCTGAGAGAGAGAGAGCGAGAGAGAGAGAGAGAGAGAGAGAGAGAGGAGAGGGAGGGAGAGAGAAAAATGGAATAGTCAAGCTCTTTTTCTGAATCTACTGTATTTGTTTGTACTCCTTCTTTGTCAACACGTTTTAGAAGGATACATTGCACTACTAAACTATTGTACATTTGGAGTGAGTGGGACTACTGGGTGATGTTAAAAAAAGATTTGATTTTCTGCTAAGTGATTGCTGCTTAACATACCCTAATTACCCACCCCCAGCCATATCGCCCATGTACCAGGTCATGGCACCAAACCTCGAAACAAAACAGTAAAAAAATCAAACCAATATAGAGAAAACAGCATGACTTTCCTCTGCAGATCGAGCTTAGCTATTTGCTATTCTTATCTCAGCCCTGCCACTTCCTCCATTCCACAGCACTCTGAACCCAGTCGACACAATTAGTCGAACTGTGCATATTTTCACATTGATACTGTTCACAAACGGTACACAGCCAAGGGTAACCAAGACAATTTCAGTTTACCTCAATGTCAATGCCATATAGATTTTAAAATATTTGTGTTGCTTACTAGCTCATCTAACCTTGAGTCATTATCCAAATTACATTTTCTCCCTAAACACCCCCACACACAGACACTTTCCTATTCATACTCCTTCATCCCCTACTGATAGCCTCTGCAGTACTACAGTCGCTGCCAAATAAATGGGAAATCTGAGCAGGGAGATACACTTGTGCGTACACACACACACACACACACACACACACACACACACACACAAACACAGACACACAATTCCTCTGGAGTTACCTCATGCTTGAGTGAATCGGGCACAAATAATTCCATTGGGATTACATCACGTACACTCAAAACCCTACAAACAAAATGCACAAGATGACAAGTAGTCGTTCAGATTTTTCTCCTTTTCTATCATCGAATAAAAAATCTGAACAGATACTTGTCATCTTGGGCATTTTATGTGTACATGATGTGATCCCAGTGGAAATATTTGTGCCCGATTCACCTATTCATGTGTGTCCTCTTCATAGGAAAGCTTAGCTGCTACCAAAAATCTCCATAAACTCATGGCTAATGGCACCCAAGAATGTGTAAAGTCCTGGGATATGAGCCACATGGGCATTGTTAATCACCGAAAAAAAAGCAACAGATACACTGAGCAACAGCAGATGCCCAGTCCAGATGTCTCATTATCAAAAGGATACACCACTGCTGATTCCTGTATGAAAGAGGGAGGGAGAGAGTGAGGGGTAGCACTTTAAAGCAATAGGGATGGGCTGGGCAATCCTGCATTGCACTTTACATTGTAACAAATGATGACTAAAACAGCTTTCTCAATATAAAACAGTTTTCTGCTGGAATACATTTAGAAGGGAAAACTTACATTTTCCTAAAAAAATCTAGTTTAGAAACAAAAAATACGGGACAGGTTTTTTTTGTCGTTGTTCTCATGTCTGTTTTTGAAGCCCAACAATTTACACAGACATCCCTTTCCTTTTATTTATTATGAAATGCCCAACGGGCCCATTGTAAAACCAGAAAAGGACAAAATAAAATTGAAACTGGACATTGTGTTTATAACCGTGATTTGACAAGCTAAGGAGACCATGCTGACTGATTTACGGTATTGTAATAATGAGTCCATTACAGCAGAGCATACTGGGAATTGGAGCAAGAGAAGAGAGCCTGCAGGCAATGACATTTAGCTTTCAAAACTCTGACTTCATTCAGTCATTACACCAAGGGAGTCAACACACACACACACACACACACACACACACAAAGAACGTTTTCAAGCATTAGAAATTGGTATGTATGTTCAGATAAAGAAATTATATGTCTATTGCAGATAAAGAAAAACTCTTCAATGTCTGTTATGAGAAGTGAGATCAACAAATCCAAAAAATCTGGAAAATCTGAATATATTGTTTATCAAGTCTTTAAATGCCATACTTTCTAGACTGGAGACAAATGAAGACAAAACTACAAGCATTGCTTGAACAAATTAGCTCCTAATGTCCTGCAAATGGAAAATTATGACCACTTTTTTTCTAAACTTTTATCTAAAAGCATGTGAAAAGACTTTATTATAATAGTAAACCAGTAATCACTGAAATAGTGCAAAAGTTTTCTAAGGTTTGAATCTTTTGCTGTCTCTCTAAGTACACACTGAAATAATTTAAAATCAGTCTTACATATAAAAAAAACTCAAGAGGAGAATAAATAGGGTGCTCACAATTTGTTGTATATTTCAGATGTTTCCTCATAGAGCTATGATAGCATAATAATCTTAGGGTTGCCTTTCATCAGCTCATTCTGATTATCTGTTGTGGTGAAAAAATTTTGTTTTGCTTTATTGCTTGAAAACCTGGTTTGCTACTTTATTGTAAAGAACAATCGTATTCATTCTTTATAACCACATTATCTATATAAATCTGCTTTGAGAGAATGCCCATTGTTAAAAGCGCTATACAAATAAAAATGAATTGAATTGCAATTGAATTGCTTATAATTTATGGCTCCTACTGTACCTTGAGACCAGCTGTACTATTTTCATGCACTACATGCAACTATTGCATTTTATATTTTAACAATTGTCTGAATTTGTTTTTATTTGAATATGGGCAAGTGTTCCCGACATTAAAATAAGGAAGCCTGTAGTAAAAAATCGCTACTATTATATTATATTATAATGTGAGTCAGTACACCGGTAACAAAAATCTCTTGCTTGTGGTAGATCACATGAATTATGCTTAACACTTTAATCAATTAATTTAATTAAAAATTTTATAAAAGAATAAACCTGTTAGCTATAACTGGTGCCTATTTACAGTATTTTGCAATTTCACAGCAGTTGTATTATATTTTAATATTGTATTATAGCCTGATGTATTGTTATGTTAGAACACAAATCGTTTAAGCCAGGCCACCGACTAAGCATCCATGCTTCAGTGATGGTTTGGCAAAATACAATGTGGTTTTGATGTGATCAATCTGCCACTCCATTAATGTAGTGACAAATGATCATTTAAACAATCTTCTAATTGCTAGCAGTTATATGTTTTCAGCCTGTGTGCAAAAAATGGCAAATGTTTTTGGTTCTTAGTAACTTGTTATGCAGGAGCGTTCTGGCCTTTTAAGGAGCAAGAAAAAAATTGGTGTTATGGCAGGATGTGTGAAAGTACCAGGGCATAACAGATATCAATTATTCATGTTCTTTGACCGACAGAAGCTGGGAGTTTGTGGGGTTGACTACTGATGTGAGCAAGTTAGCCAAATATAATGATAGAATTTGCCATTTATATATTATTTAGTTATGAATAAGTGACTTATGTAAAGCGTTTGCTTTAAAATTCAGGGAATGGATGAAAACTCTAGCCTTGGACAAGCAGACTGCGAATCTATTTGAGATTCACAACTGCACAATGAACAAGTAGCTTCATTAACCTGTTGACTTCATCGTCAGTGTTTTGGTTGTGATTGATTCCTGCACTGGTCCAACTACAGAAAAGAAAACTACTCTATACTGGCTTTTCCAAAGAAAACCTTTTCATTAAATACGTCTGATTAAATGTAACAGACCCTTGTTACTCGAGCAAACAGAGGATGTGGTCTGGTTGCAGGTAGCAACTATTTTTACTAGGCATATTCATGAGCTTGAACAGATGCTAGACAATCTTTTCAGATTAGAGCAACATAGGGAGGTGTGGAAACAGTGACAAAAGTCATTTAGGACACTTTTTGTAGTATAAAAAAAGTTATATAATTCTGACTCTAGCAAAAGTTTGAACATTTCATTATGTGAAAATGGTTGCACCATTCAGACTTTATTTGAAAAATTAAAACACTGCATCTCATGGCTGAACTGTTCTGCCTTCTTTTCACCCAAGACATTATTAAGCATGCATAAATGCTGAATAGCTACATAAAGTCCGCCTATAAATATTATATATAAATATATATTTTTCAGTCTTGGCTAACGCACACAATTAGCTTGCCTTGTTTTTAAATGCAAATACATCAGTAGCTGCTTCTCAGCTGAACAACTGTGCAAAGATTTGGGAAGTACAACATACAAACTTATTAGAATGTTGACATTCCCGGTAGAATAGTCAATGAATTTATGACTTGGGCTGCCCTATATAAGTGAGATAAGGCTCTCTGAAGCATTCAAAAAACAACAAATAAATAATTGCATTGTGGTGCACTTTGTATCCACGTGATCTTTTGGTTTACCAGGTACCATTTCAGCCAATATTTATTACACATCCTGTTGGATTTCCTCCAAAATACTAGAGGCTGCTCTCAGATGACTGAGGGAATACTACTGCAGAAACATTAAAATAAAAAAAAAATGGAGTAAACTGTGGAGCACAGCAGGACGTGACTGTTCTGAGATCAGGGTAATGCTCACTCCCTGGGGAAAGGTATTTGGGTCAGTTGTGTCATATGTGGTATTCTGCTGTATTCCCAGTCCCATCCGTATGCCCGAAAATGTGATACTACTGTAAAAATAGTTTGAAAAGAATTTGCGTTTGTCCTGCATGCATCATCTGTATACATATGTAAGTAAATAAAGCAAAAGACAGAAGTCCTTGAGAAGCACAGTCCTAAGTTGTGTTATCCTGCTTCTAAAACAGCAATTTCTGCCTGAGGCCAGTGATAATGAGCTAATGAGTTTAATTAAGCATGTAAAACTGGGGTAGAATGATAAATTGTGCACTAATGTGGGTGTCCAAGCCTAAACTTCAGCTCACATTAAGGATGCATCAGTTGTCTGAGTATACAGGCGCATACTTCAGTCCTCTTTAACAGATCCTTCTATGCTACCATCATGATATCTGCAAATAATGGAGAAGCCCAAGGTTTAAGTGCTCACTACAGGCAATTTACTGAGACTAGGCGGGCACAAGGACACAGACAGACACTGTTATTTGTATGCATATATATGTGTACTATATGAATGTATACATTCTTAGGGAAAACAAATTAATAAAATCCGCCAGAGATATAGAACCACTGTCTTATTGAATATAGCCTTGGCTTCTATCTAGCATCATTCCCAGACTTCCTTTAATCACAAGGATAAAATCATTTTCAATTTATGTTTTTTTAGCCAGCACTAAAACAGATTTCTACCCAGATACAGTTTCAAATATATAGTTGTACCCAAAGCATCTTGCCACAAGATTTGAAGGTGAACTTGCACCAGCCTGATTGCAGAATTCATGATGGCAGAGATTGTTAACCCCCTAAGACCATGAATGACTGGATAATGACTTGCATCAATCTCTTTCTTTTTCTGCTTGCAGGCAAAATTAGCACATGTGTCTTGATGGAAAATTACAGCTCATCAACCTTTGAAGTGCATGGTCCATTTCTTTCCGATGCAGATAAAATACCTAGGTCTGAAGAGCATGCACATGTGTAACACTCTTTTCTTTTCTTCTTTTTCTTTCTTTTTTTACAGAGTTTGCCCAAATAAATGTGTCTTTTAAAAAGATCTGTGATCCTTACAAAGGAAGTATTTACCCCATGTTATAGGTGTAAATGCTTCGCACACACTCACACACAAAAGCTAAAGAGCCTCTACTGTACATTGCATTTTACCTGCACCTCCTCGCCTTTGGGGTGCTTCTCTTGCTGTCTGAGCAGAACTGAACATCTGCTGGGCAGAAGAGGAGACACAGCAAAAAAATGTGGTGATGAATGAATCCCTCTGCTCTCTGTCCTTGTGCCTTGACTATCTCCTTTTTTTGTGTCTAAGACGCAGAGAGCACCACCCCAGATCCCAAATTCATTCCCTGCCGTGAAAGCATTGTTCTTGTGCACAATAATCATTAGAATGTCTGGTGTGGGAAATAAACAGCGGATGCAGCGCGCGCCGGAGAAGAACACCCGAACAGCTCGCGCTTAAACCCGCTGGGGGGATTAAAAAAGAAATAAAATTAAAAAAGAAACCAACCCAAAATAGTAGAAAAAGCATTTTGTAATGCATGACACCTTAAACAACGCGCTGCTTTAACATAACTATTAGATATGCACCAAACCGGGCCACGATCCACGTTCCGACGCCGTGAAAATCACCTCCATTGCCAAATGCAAATTTCATTACCAAGCCATAGCCTACATGCACATGTCTATAGTCTATATCACAACCTCCAATAGATATATTCGGTGAGATATCATGGCCTATATGCGCACCAATAGATGAAAGTATTCGCCTATAATAACACTATATTTATATGCAATATGCATCCTGTTCATGCCCAAGGTGATCACAGTCTAAACCTTCCTAACCAACATAGGACACAAATACAGTGAATAAAATGCCATAGATACATAAATATCTATATAGACTTACCTTCTGGCTTTGAGATCATCCCCACTAATACAAATAAACACAAAAAGGTTTAGAGCGTATATACACAGACACACACATGAACCAGACCAAAATCAGCGCACATTCCTCTTTCTGAGCAGATGGGCGGTGTAATACCTTTACCTCCCGCTAGAGGGAGGAATAACAGCACTTACAGAAATGAATGTCTCTTGCTAGTCTCATTTTGCAGTCGGGGGCTGTGTTGCTGCAGTTAGGCATGCTTTACACACTGCTTCATCATTCTGAAGACAGAAGCTCGTGCCTGAAGGCATAGGCCAGGAGTGACCTCTGCTCTCCCCTTTAACTTCTACATGTCTGTGTCTAGCACACTTGTCCTGACTGGTTAAGGGCTTGATCATTAGCTGTTTAGGGCATTTGGGTTGTTAGAGGACAGATGTAAAGTGATTGTAATCTGAAAACTAGGAAATACAAGTCTAAAATGTACGTTTTTGCTGAGTTGTTACAATGATATTTGCGTAGCTGTTAATCTTCACATTCTAGTGTTGTTAAACTGTGCCTTTCCTTTGTCACTGAGCTGGAACTAACATACTGTAAGCACCATTTTGTATCTTTGCTATGTGTCTCTGACATGGAAATATAAATATACTTTAATAATATATGTTTTAAATGGATTAGGGTACATCATTAGACCTTATGGAAGCTCACACACACATACGCACAGACACGTATCTTTAAAGCTTAATTTTATTTCCACAATTTAAAGCTTTACAAATTGTCCACTATGTACCTTCTCCAAGGGAAAAGATACATATTATGGTCATATCATTTATTTAAGAGTAAAGACTATTTTTTCTCTGTCTGTCTGTCTGTCTGTCTGTCTCTCTCTCTCTCTCTCTCTCTCTCTCTCTCTCTCTCTCTCTCTCTCTCTCTCTCTCTCTTATAGGTTATTAGGGTGGAGACCAGTGTACTGACAGGGCTATGCCTTGAATGAATCTGTTAAATTGAAAAATTGCAAGCATGGTGATTCCAGAGGGAGTGGCAACGATATCCATTGTTTAACACAACAAAAGTTTCCTCCTGGTTTAACCTGCACATGCATTACTTTATAACTATCAACCCGCAATCTTAGTTACTGCCTATAACTGAATAGAATATAGTAAAATAATAATCAATGTTTGTTAACAAACATTAATCAGTGTGTGTGTGTGTGTGTGTGTGTGTGTGTGTGTGTGTGTGTGTGTGTGTGCGTGTCAGTTTACATAACGTCCAGTTACAGTATGTACCCTAAATGTAAGTGAATGTGTGCATGATAGTATCTTATTCTGCTTGCCTTCCTCGATTAAACTCAAGACCCAACAAAACCCTGCCCAGAATAAATGCTGAATAAATCAGCAGTCATTCAATACAAGTCAAAATCAGTGTATATATGTATCCAATGTGTTTTATGCTCCTTGTTGATTTAAATAACATCCCAAAATAAATTTACTATTTAAAATCCATTTTAAATTCATTCAGTGACCACCTCGTCGTTTAATGAAGTGGTACTGAAGCTCAGTGTTTTTGATGTTGGACTTCAGATCAGAAGGCTGTAAGTTTAAATCCAAGCACCACCAAGCTGTTATTGCTGGTATCTGAAGCAAAGCGCTTCATCCTCATTTGCTCAGTTGTAAAAATTGATAATTGTAAGTTGCTTTGCATAGGGGCATATGCTGTAAATGAAATTTACTTTATTACTGCTTAAAAGCTTTTGTCATCTCTAGCTGTGCTATTTTGCTCGATTAAGTGTTTTACTATAATAATTATTCTTTTTCAGCTGTAATAATGACAGCAGTGTGAACACAATCAAAAGCACTAAATAATTTGTATAAAAGATAATGCTTTATTAGGTTAATAACATGTTTTCATCTTATGTCCTTATATCCCTTCTCTGAGGCCCTGATTCCAAATTTGCTTCAGTAACTGCTTATCTAAGAGCTTTATACAGGCCATGGTGAATCTGGAGCTTATACAGGGAACTTTGGATATGAGGTGGTGACATCCAGAATTGGACACCAGTTCAGCACAGGGCATCATGCACACACTCATTTATACCTAAAGACATTTAAGGGTACTGTAAAAGCATCAGCCCTTTTGTATGCTAATACAAACGATCAATTAACAGTCTATAGAAATTGGTGCAATCAGTGGAAGGAAAGTTTTCTTAATGCAAAAACATCAGGAGGTGGAAATAATGGACAAATTTAGACCAAAGAAATACCAGTCTTAGGTATAACGTCATGCCTAAAAAAATGTTAAACAATTATCCTGTTTAGTGTCAATGTATTGACATGATCTGACAAGCACACACATACACACACACACACACAAACATACAGACATAATTTATACTGGTCAGACTTGCGTAGGTGGGAATACGCCATTGATGGTCCATCAAAGGGTACAAAGATTAACATGCAACACATGCACATAAAAGTTACATTTATGCATGTATGTTAAATATTAAGCTAAATTAGTTTCTTTCATGCTTCATGTTTTTTTAATGCTTTTCTTAATATTAATTTGCATCATAAAATAAAATTTCTTTATTTAGTTACGTTGAAATTATTATGTAACACCATGTGGAGTAGTACACATGTATTGTACTCTATTCATTAATTATTTGTATGATGTTACATGATGTTAAATCATTTCTGTAATAAAGTTCATATCTCACAGCACAGTACTTTCAGCAAAATGATTCTTAAGAGGTTTACGAAGAAGTTGGCGAGATGAGCATTGAAATACCTGGTCTGAAAGTATTTATATTGTACACAGTAGTACTAGGAGATCATCCCTGGGGACAAGGTGGACAAGATGCCAATCCATCACAGGGTACAATTGCACACATATCTGTATCTGTTCAAACACTACAGACTTGGTAAATGCCAATCAGATGACAGCATATCTTGGGACTGGGGCAGAAAACCAGAGTACCCAGAGAATGGAAAAAGAGAGAAACGCCTGAAGTATGGTGAGAACATGGAAATTAATTTGCTTATTTACATGTAACCTCAGTTTCAAGTAGTAAAAACTAAGAGAAAAAAAGTAACTGCTATTTCTATTAATAACCAGCAGATGGCGCCATAAAACGTGCCACTTTAATAGATCTTGACTCATCGCCCACTCTATTACAGCCCTGATGACAGCTCATTACTGTATAATCATATTTCATGGCGGAACGATTGAGGAGGGAAAATGATCTCCCACTTCTCCTTACCTATTCACCATATACAATTTCATACAGCCCGTTCACTTATATAGCACAGTGTTCTGGCAAATTTGTTCCAAAATACCAATTTAGATCAAGGAAAGGGCATGTAATAAGAGGGGAAGACAATGAATAATGCTGAAAAGGGACGACCTGATTACAGTTTACGTTGAAAGTGTGAATGACACTTTTACTATTGGTCCAGATGTCAGAATTGCTCAGACACACTGCAAATTGAGGGTGGTTGTAAATAATCGGCCTACAACTATGCTTTATATAAAAAATATATACATGAAAGACATTTCCTAAAGTTTTATCACTTAATAAGAGCTTTATCTTGGACAGGAAGCCTTGAACACTAAGCATGAGTTTCAAGCTTAATACTTTTCCAGAAACACCCTGTGGATTTAATACATTTTCGCAAATTGCCAGTTTTAAAAGTAAAAGCAGTAAAATGTTTTTATTTATCCAAACATAGTTCTTTATAAATTTTCTCCCTATTGCTTTATCCTGGTCTGGATTGTATTTGAACTGATGTTATGCTGTACAGAGCACAACACACATACTCATTCACATTTAGGACCATCTACTATAGCAGTCCATAACATCTTCTTCTTAATCTTGCGGCTGCCCCAATAAAGGTCTGTCTCCATACTACATCTGCCTCTTTCAAACCAATTAGCTGCATGTCTTCCCTCACCACAACCATAAAGCTCCTTCTTGGTCTTCTTTTCCTTCTTCCAGGTGGCTCCATACTCAGCATTCTCCTATCAATGTACCCCATGTCCCTCCTCTGCACATGTTCGAACCTTCTCAATCAGGCCTCTCTCACTTTGTCCCCAAAAAGTCCTACATGAGCTTTCCCTTTTATTAAACTTGTTACTAATCCTGTCCATCCTCGTCACTCCAAATAAAAATCTCAACATCTTCAGCTCTGCTACCTCCAGCTCCACCTCCTGTCTTTTACTCAATGACACTGTCTCTAAACCATACAAGGTCTCAGGTCTCACCACAGTCCTATAAACTTTCCCTTTTACTCTTGCAGATACCCTACTATCACAAATTACTCCTGCTATCATTCTTCTCCACCCACTCCACCCTGCTTGCACTCTTTTCTTCACTTCTTTAACACACTCTCCATTACTTTGCACTGTTGACCCCAGGTACCTGAACTCCTCCACCTTCTCCACCTCTTTTCCCTGCAACAGCACCACTCCACTGCCCTCCCTCTCATTTACACACATGTACTCTGTCTTACTCCTACTGACTTTTATTCCCCTTCTCTCCATCACATACCTCCACCTTTTCAGGCTCTTCTCAACCTGCTCCGTACTTTCACCACATCATCTACCAGGATGTTTTTGAGTAACGGAAAGTAATCGGAAAACCTGAAGGAAACCCATGTGGAAATAAAGAAAAAATGCATCAAAACAAATTTTAACTTTAAGCCCAGGATTCCCGAGTTGTGAGAAAGCAAACATTTATGTTGAATCATCTTCTGAACATCATCTGCAAAAGAAGAATTAATTAATATATTTTCAATTTCTGTCAGATGAATTGTGCACGGACTCATTCTTTCATTGTTTAAATGCATATATATTTGATCAGTAATGCTTCTACACATTATTTCCCACCAAAATTGGACTGCATTGAAGCAGACTTTACCTTTAGCCTGTGTCATGCAGGTCAATCTTACTTTCTGTAAAGAAGAGAGAAAGTGGTAAAAAGAGCTGATGAGGAATTGCTTGCATTAATGAAATATGTTAGTAATCTGATGCATCTAAAAAATATACCAGGTTTTAGCAGGTTTGCTTTTGCCTACAAACTTTATAACAACAGAACAACAAAGTTTTATGGCAGAAGAGATAGAGAGAAGAAAGGAGGTCTGGAAGAGCTCCCAATTCATATAGGCTGTACACACCTTACCTCTGCACATTACTGACAGGGAGCCACAGTCCTACTGAGATTAAGATAAACATATCGCTGTAGGATCCCTGCTTTTGAAATGTTGAGGAACATATGGATGATTAAGATTAGCAACACATAGGTTTTAACAGTCTCACAAAGGGGAACAGATTGGCTGTTTGCATGCGGGGTCATGAGCATTGGCTACCTGCACACTGCATGAGCTGAGGCCTAAACAGACTGACTGGCATATGGTGCTACAGCAGGACACTGGGCCACAACACAATGCCCAAACAGGCCTATACACACCTCCACAGGGACTCCAGTGTTCAAGCACTCGGTCTTTATGTACATATCTTAGTTAATGAGGTAGTTACATTTTTTTGTTAACTTAAGCTTTTTGTATAATATTGAACAAAGAGGATGGTGGGTGGGTTTCTTAGAGGAGTGACAGAAGGATTGTGGGGAGGGTGAAGTGGGTTATGTTTCAGACAGAATAACAAATAGGCAGTTGTCAGTCATATAGAACATTAAGCAGGTCACTCTCAGACTTTTGTTTTAACTCTCTCTCTCTCTCTCTTTCTCCATTTTTGCTTATTTCTCATAATACAAAAGGTTCTCATACGAATAGCTGGAATGGCTTCATTGTTTCACCTGTCTATTGTCTAGTTAAATGTTTACATCCTATCTAAGGTGCCCTGAGTTCAGAAGCACCCTAAGTGACATTATCTATATCAGTCTAACAAGGTTTCTATGTATATTATGCTGTCCAGTTTATCTGTGTATATATTTTTTAACATATGCTGCATTTTCTAAAGTCTAAACACTGAGGAATTCTGTTGTGCATAGAACTTTGCCTTTTGGATTTCTCAAATGAGTCCAGAAATTAATTTAATGTAATGACAAAAACTGTTGTTTTTGAGGAAATCAATCTGTATTTATGAATATTTATGATTCATGACAGAATATTGCTTCATCTTTAATACATGCCAACTTTCTATTCACCCAGTTTATCAGTAATCAAACACAGTGAATGTTTCATTTTAATTCTTCTTAATTTTTCGTTCCATAAACACACAAAATTCAATGTTTTTTTCCCGCTATATAAAATGACACATAATCCCCTGATGAGGGCATCTTTGGATATAAAGCAGATTCGAAAACAATTGTACCATATAGTTGAAGACTCACGATGAGAACGTATGTAAACAATATATAGAAAATAACTAGTCTGTAACGGAAAAATAAATAAACACCTTTATGTTTTGCTCGCTGCAGAGAAAGTGTTTTATGAATCGAAATAATCTTGTGGCATTAGATAATATTGCATTCATTTGCATTTCCCATTAATGATTGGTGAAATACATTATTTTCTCTAAACAGTAGGAAAAAGGAGTCCAGCAAAAAGACTTTTCTACACGCCACAGAGTTATATGGAGAAATGATGGCATCTGTAAGCACTCTGTAAACAGATTAAGTGCATCTTTGCTGCAATGTCCAGATCACTGCATGCGTAATGTAGCATTAACTATTGAAATGTGCGAGCTTAGAGCGACAACATACCCTTAAACACTATACATTTATATTATGAATTACTGTATATTTTAGGAAACACCTTGCACAGACCTATTCACAATTAAACAATAAATTAACAATAAAATAAATAATCTTTATAACACGGCTAGACATAAAATGTACAACTTTTTACAACATAAATAAATGAATAAATAATGTATTCAAATAAAGAGTAATGTCAGCAGGATGCTTGCAGTCTGCACCAATCTGCCTGAAGTTTTCCTGATTCCTTTGAGGGGACATCTTCGAGGGGACATATTTAATGTATGTCTATGTCAATTTAGGACATTTCATTTATTAGTTTAATATCTTTCACCCATCCTGAACAGATGTTGCAATTACTATACTCCCTGCACTGTAGTCTATGTCTAACATCTGGCAGACGATATCAGTATTCCTATAACAAAAGTCTGATAGATTGATCATGCTTTCTACAGTTTGACATGTTCTCCAGGTCTATCACACGTCCAGCACGTGATTCAGGTAAGATATATAACAGATAGCGAGACGGAGGATCTCAATCTTCGAGAGCTTCTTGTCGGGCGGAAGCGTAGGGAGCAGCTTTCGCAACTCGGCGAACGCCACGTTGAAGGCCTCGACGCGGATGCGCTCGCGCGTTGCGTGCGCCAGTCGGTACTTGGCGGTCGCGCGCCTCCGCCGCCGTTTCTCCTCCCGCGTCAGGGACGGGGGCGCGAGCGCGCGCTGCTTGCCGTCTGCTAGCGGAGACTCTTCGGGGACGCGCTCCGCTTTAATGACGTCCAAGACCGTTTCCGGGTCGGAGTGTGTCCACAGCAGGTCAGGATCACACTGATCCGGGCTCAGCATCATCTTCACCAAGCGCACAGCTCAATATCACACCTGAGAGGATGAGGAGGAGAAGAGAGCATTATTATTATTATTATTATTATTTTTATTATTATTATTATTAGTAGTAGTAGTAGTAGTAGTAGTAGTAGTGGTTTTATTATTATATATATAATATAGTAGTAGTAGTAGTAGTAGTAGTAGTGATAGTAGTAGAATATGCGTATATGTAGGAAAGAAAGAAAGAAAGAAAGAAAGAAAGAAAGAAAGAAAGAAAGAAAGAAAGAAAGAAAGAAAAAAACATGTTCAGGGTACATGATGGTAGTATAACATTAAAGAAACAGAGATTGAGAGAGAGAGAGAGAGAGAGAGAGAGTGGATGGATGGATAAATGAATGAATGAATGAAATAATTAATAATTAATTAATGACGTACATTAGAAAGAAAGAAAGAAAGAAAGAAAGAAAGAAAGAAAGAAAGAAAGAAAGAAAGAAAGAAAGAAATTCATGTTTATTGGGTATATGATGGAAGCCTAACATTTAAGAAATGCTGAGAGAGCGAGAGAGAGAGATAGAGAGAGAGGATGGATGGATGAATGAATGAATGAATGAATGAATGAACATACATTTAGGCTCATTATTATATGCAATAATTGATAGTTAACATTGCTAAGGTTAAAAATAAATGAATCTACAAGGAAAAAGAAGGAGGCTAGAAATATATAACTATTTAGTTATTAAAGTTTAACATTAATAGACTAGAAAAGCTATTAAATATTTTATAAGAAAGAAAGAAAGAAAGAAAGAAAGAAAGAAAGAAAGAAAGAAAGAATATTTCTAGATTTAGGGTGCCGAATCTTATTTATTTGTTGTTATTTATTGATTTATTTGTATTTATTTATTTATTGATTTTTTTTTCTTGCTTAAGGCTAATCATCACTTCCATATGTGTGAAAGTAAATAATTAGATTCAGGTGTTTTGATTGGGTTTTTTCTGACCCCTCATTAAATCTGACTGACTTTCAGGTGTTATCTTTTCCTTGACATTCCTAATAGCGACTGTAAATATAGACCTTACCGTAGTTAATGGAAAATCAATTAGCCTCAGCTCAAAAGCACACTTGGCCATCTGTTACCATGAGCCACATCCTGCACCCTGCACCCTATTCTACCATTCTTACACTTTTACTGCTATTCTGCCCCTACACTGCTAAAACTACCAGCACACTTCTACTTTTTCTACTACACTTCTACTAGTACATTTCTAAACAACTTTTATACAGCTGTAATATAATGCAACAGATGCAGTTTGGGAGGAAGCAGTACCCGGGATAACATACATGGCAAGTCACAAGCAACAGGATTCTATGTTTCTAAGCACAAATGAAAAATTCAAGTGTTTCATATTTTTTGTGTTGTGGTGAGATTTCTTTTATGTATTGCATAAAAAGAACATTTCAGACACATCAGGCAGTGTGAGCTGAATAATGACAGTTTCTGTTTAGTGCATACAAAAAATATAGTGCATCTGAAATATCTTTATCTTTACGTCTTTTTTATTTTTCCAGTTTTAAAAGTACCTGAACATCATGACAAATTCCTTGTACATGCAACCCATGACATTGGCATTAAAGGTGATTCAGATTTAGATAGATAGATTAGATGGATGGATGGATGGATGGATGGATGGATGGATAGACAGACAGACAGACAGACACTCACCTTTCTCCTCAACCAGCTGGGAGATGATGATCACCGGGAGAAAAGGTGGATTACCAGGGTGTTGTCAGTGAATTTGTATCTTCTTCAGCATCCCATCCATTCCTCAGTAGGCTATATGGCATTCATAAATTCAGCATATGGACAGGAAGGTGTGTATGAACAAGACTTTCCGGTGTAAAGTTTGTTCCGCGTATTGATAGCAGTCACGCGTTTTGGAGATCCAGACGCCGCAGACTGTCAGCTATAAAAGCATGCTGAGAGATTTAAGCTTCTGGCGTTTTTTTTGCATTGAAAGCAGAATAAAGTGTAAGATGTTGTGGGAGCTGTGATTCTCCTCCAACTCGATCACACGTGCTGATGTCTTCTATATAAGGACAGCGATGCGCCAGACGCCGGCTTGACCAAGAACACACACTCACACCCAAACACTCGGCGCGTGCCAGACTTTGTGCAGACGATCCGGGAACAGAAGATAACGTGAAAGGGTGAGGGTAGACAGCAGGGAATGAATACGTTTGGACACACACACACATACACACACGCACACGTAGAGTCTTTTTCCCCGCCCCTCTTTCACCCCCACACCCTTCCACAGTCCACACGAATTTAGGATGCTAGATCCTGGTAGGATATGCCGAGGATTTTGTGGTCTTTCGAAGAACTGTTCGTGAAAGTTTATTTTTAACGTTCTACCTCAGAGTCTATTTCAGCACCTCTGCTTCCTTTTGCCACTAATTAAATAGAAGCACACCTGAGCTACAGCAGCCGAGTGAACCATCTAACATCACCTGAGCTCAGGTCATAGCCATGTACACCTGCTCTCATGCACAAATCTCTGCTCAAACTTTCTTTAGTTTGATGATAATAATAATAATAATAATAATAACAACGATGATGATGATGATAATGATGATGATGATAATAATAATAATAATAATAATAATAATAATAATAATAATAATACATTTGACTGAAAATATCACTAAGAATAAAAAATTAAACAGTCCAAATTGCCTTGTGAAAATATGATCTTTAAAAAATATCAGGGGTTTCTAATTTTTCTTTTTCACCAAATAAATCTTTAACTGTGAAATCAATTCCACACCGACCCTCTTTATGATTGATTTAATTACTACTTAAATCAAATTACTAATTTAAAATACTAATTTAATTTGTTCACAATTTCTCCACTTTTTTAATGTAATTTTCATTTTGTAACTTTTATTAATATGACTAATTGTAGAACCCATACAGCCTTTAGCCAAACCCATTTATAAGCTATTTGGTTATGAATTGCAAAGTTTTCTTTAAACCCATTGTAATGACATGAACAGTATAAAGGCAAATAAATCAGAGACACACTGGCAATGCTTCACACAGCCCTGAAGGCCTTCCACTGCTCTTTATGATTTGTGGTACAAAATGTGGAACCACAATGTAACCAGTGGCAAATAATGTTTTGGGGGATGTTTGGTGAGATGTTCTAGGACCTCTTGGAAACATAATAAAATACAAAGTAGTACTAGAGATGTGTGTGTGTGTGTGTGTGTGTGTGTGTGGTGGTAGTGGTGGGGTTTCCATAAATTATATGGGTAAAAGTTTGTGGACATCTGATCATATGAGCTTTTTTGAAAATCCCATCCCACATTTATTCCCCTTTTGCCATTGTAATAACCTCCTCTCTTCTGGTAAGATGTACCACTAGATTTTAGTGTGTGCTTGTGGAGATTTGTACTCATCCAGCTACAAATACTATATGCAAAACAATTGAGTAGAAAAGTACACGTGAACTAAATTAATTGTAAATGTATTACAGTGCAAATATATACAGCACATTATATCTAGCTGACCAGATAACAGAACAGAAGAAGTAAACCAGTCCAAACAATTGTGTTTAAAACGTTATGCTATTGTGTAAAGTAGGTGGAAAAAACTAGCAGTATAACATCTATAGTAAAAAAGTTTAATTATAGCTGAAGTATTTAACCTGCAAATGTGCTGGAATAGTTATGTATCTGTTGATTCCAGTTAAGTATCTGTTGACGCTTGAATGGTACACTTTTCTAAATAATCAAATTTCAGTGATAAAAAGTTTTTATAAATAAAATTCCTACACACATTAAATAGTGTTCCACCCCTATGCAAAGGTTGTATGAGGGAGGTAGTTACCACCAGGGTACCACTACTTGGGAAGACCCTTAATCTAGCTCCTCAAGTGTATAAATAACATTACTGTAAGTTGCTCTGGATAAAGGCATCTGCTGTAAATGTTCCATTAAATGCATTAAGTCTATTAAATATCAAATTATTATTAAAAGTATTTAATGTCTATCCCAGTTGAACTGACACACAGCATAAATACACAAGTAAATAAAAATAAACACAACAATGCTCTATAGGGAAGTTTACATGAAAATTTCTGGAATTTTTTGTAAATACAAAATATACATATCAAA
>NC_060886.1:9988107-10003107 GCF_014805685.1 Silurus meridionalis
AAAAATTTGGAAACACATAGTATTTGATCATTTTTGAAACACACCTGTTTCTTTTGTTTATATGCAGCAAACTAGATAAAAGACAGATACATAAGAATTGGACAGTGAATGACTAGAGGAAAGTTCTGTGGACAGATGGATCCAAATTGGAAAGTTTTGACCCTAACAGAGGACCTTATCCAAGACAACAGGAAGCTTAATGGTTTGGTGTTGTTTTCAAGCAGCGAAGGCTGGAGACTTATTCCAGGTAAAAGAAATACTGAACCAACTCGTCCAAACTGCAGTTTTAAAAAAGGCATGGCAAAATATTCCAGCTGAATGTTTGTAAAAACAAACTGTCTTATTGTTAGGAATTTGTAAAGCTGATATTCGTGCTAAGGGAGGATTTTTAAAAAAAAAAAAACATAATAAACGAGAAATATACACGTTTATATATTTATTTGGTCAAAGTAAATGTTCATACTGTTATATTACCTAGTTTGTTCCATATGAACGAAAAAAAAAACATTCATGTGTTTCACAAAAAAAAGTGTTTCCAAATTTTTCACAGACTCTGTGTTATTACCAAATACTGACATGGAAATTTTTTATTGACAGTGAGCTTATACAGGTAGCCGTCGACTTACAATCACAATTGGGACCGACAAATCGGTCGTAACATGATTTGGTCGTAAGTAGAGTAGGCTATATGTACTTTACTGTGAAATGATGCCGGAAGCTGGTACGCACTGTCGTATGCTGCGGCTAGCGGCGTAGCCGAGGTGTACGACACTTGTAAGACGATTTGGTGATAAGTAAAGTAGCCTATATGTACAGTACTGTGAAATTATGCTGGAAGCTGGTAAAAAAATTACGTACGCTGCGGCTAGCGATTGTGATAGTAAAGTCGAATGGTCGTAAGTTGCATAGGTTGTAAGTCGACGACTACCTGTACTACAAGGCAATACTGCACTCATGTACTGTTGAACATTTTTTTTAGTTTTTTTAGTTTTTAAGTATTTACTTTTTTATCACCTTTTAGAGAACATTATGAGGAAGAAATTCTATATTTTGACTTGTGGTTTGTTTAAACAGATTTAGAAGTGGGGAATGGAAAAGCTGTCTATAAACAAAATAATGATATCAAAAGTCTACTACAATGGCTCAGGACCGCAGGTAGCATGAACATTTGTGCATTTAAGCAACTATTGCTAAACAGTACACCTCAACAATGATAGAAGTGTAATGAATGGACATTCGGTGCCACTCAGATGAGGATGGGTTCCTTTTTAAGTTTGGTTCCTCTCAAGGTTTCTTCATCATGCCATCTCAGGGAGTTTTTTGAAACAGTTGCCACTGGCTCGCTCATTAAATAAAATGCTATACTAGTAAATTTGAATTAAATTGAATGGTGTATTATTATCAGACTATTTAATTTGTCAATTTTTACCTGGACATTGGGTTTTTCGGTGTATGGTGACCATAAGGTCTATTCTATCAGTACCACTGTCTTACTATAATATGGGTTATATATCATGTTCATCACATCTGTCAGCTGGCTGTGTGTATGTGTGTGTGTGTGTGTGTGTGTGTGTGTGATATGAGTGAAACAGACACATGGGTATGGGGTTTGAGTTTTTGACCCGAGGAGGTCTGTCATTGTAACACAGCTTCCATCAGGTCTCCCTCTCTTTCTTTCTCTCTCTCTCTCTCTCTCTCTCTCTCTCTCTCTCTCTCTCTCTGCCCCCCCCTCCCTCTCCCTCTGTCTCTCTCACTCTAATACTTGCTGCCGCTTTTGCAAAATTTCCTCCCCCAAGCCACTCCCAGACCACTAGCCACTCCCTAATGAAAAGTGACAGGCCCCATGATGATGGATTTTACCTTTAAATGAGTTTTTCCCTCTCTCTCACTCTCTCTTTCTCTCTCTCTTTTATTCTTCCTCCCTGTCTCCCCCACATTGTGCCTCTCAGTGGGTGAGTGTGAGCTTTAGCAATTTGTGTGTACATCATCTAGATGAGTTATCAAGAGATGGATGAAGCCATTCCTTGATACAATGAGTTTTAAAATCACCCATTTCAGAGAACATGCACTCTTTGGGCACAGGCAGCTCTAATTCCAATAAGGTAACCTCCAAAAATCCTTTTACTTATGAAAGGTCCTTTGGGATACACCTCAGCATCGTCAAAACATATGCTGCAATGTACCAGGTGTACAAGTGCAAGTGAGCATGCATGTGTGTTTGCCAGTCATCATGGCCGCTGAGGCTGAGTCACCATGGTGTCGATGCTTAGGATATTACCTAGGGAGAGTGGTTAAGTGTAAATTAGATGACTACAGAATATAAAGTGAAACCTGGAGTAAACCACCTAAGCTATACAGAGAACAAGAGCAAAGAGGAAAAAGAAAGAGGGGGGAAAGAGTTGCACTAAAGCATGTCAGGGCATGAAAAGTCTCTCTTGAGAGTATGGCTGCATGTTTGTCTATTACAAAACATCACTTAAGCGCATGTGCATGAACATCACTCATCTATTTCACGAAAATATGGGGCTGTAAAGTGGTTTTTTAAGTGTTTAATCAGGTTTTGTTTACGGGAACAAGATTCTCTAAAAGTAAAGAGACATATTGGACTGAAAGATGACCATGAAAACAAAACCTGTAGAAAATTATTAGACCAAATACTGATCTATCCTTTATTGTTAAATCTTGTGAAAATTCTAGTTTGGTACATTTTATGCTGAAACGACAACCCTAGACAAATGTACCACTCCACTTTCACAATTAAACATATGCAAAGTAAAATAATTCTAAAGTCTGTTTGTGAGCATTTTAATTAGCCTAGAATTAACAACAATTATTCACTTTTAATAAGTGCTTTATTTAGACTTACAGCCTTTTTCAGGAACTGTGGGAATATCCTGGGTGGAATGGCAGACCATTGCAGGTCATCATGCACACAAACATTTGCGCACACACACACACACACACACACACACACACACACACACACACACACACACACACACACACCAAAGAGTAATTCAGCATGGTCAATCCACCTACTGCAATGTGTTTGAAAGGTGGGAGAAAACTAGAGAGCACAGAAGAAGCTTGAAATTCATCACTTATCAAACTTTACAAATCTAGATAAATAGGTCACCTTATATTATGATTGTAATAATGATAATGATATGCTCATTTTCAATTAATGACCTTACTCATGTACAGTGCTGGACGAAGTAAACAAATCATGCACTTGAGTTCAAGTAAAGAAACCGTAGGTAAAATATTACTCCAGTAAAAGTACTATTAAACTTTTACTTGAGTGAAAGTAGTTGAGTGAAATAAACTTAATAATTTTCTATTATTATTTTTGTCACAAGTCTCTAGTGTAATCATCTCAGTTTATGTGAAAAGACTCTAATGTTACTCAGCACATCATTCTATTAATATAATGATATTAAACACTGATTGATATCATGAGCCCAAAAGCTTATTTTCAACTACTTCCAAACAAAATTGCACAAATAAGGCCACGGGTGCAGGATTTTCTACCATAATTATGAATAGGAATAGCTAGATTGTAATTTCAATTGTTAAAAGAAGGACCCTATTTACCCATACTAATCTTTTAGAGACAATCTTTAAAATATTTTTTTTATTATTAATCTCCACACGCTCATGAAAGATTATTGAAATTGTTGCTTAAAATAGCTCTCGATGAATCTGGCCTACAAACATCAATTCTTGCTGATTTCATGGTGTGTTTGGTTTTATTATCATACTGAAATTTCCACCTGCGCCCTAGCAGAGCTTCCAGCCTGAGACAAGCCAGGTTTTTGCCAGAATGTCCGAAAACACACTCAATGGACACTTTATTAGATGCATATTTCCAGAACTAGGTAGAGTTTGATCTCGTCTATAGCCAATAGCTTTTTTGCATATCTGTGCTTTACTGAAGAGAATCTTACTTTAACTTTACTACATTTTAAAATCAAATATCTTACTTTTTACTCAATGAAATTTTATGAACTCAATCATTTTTATATAAGAGTTAATAATTTAACTGGTCAAGCAGGCAGCAAGCCACCAATCAGGGTAAAGCAAACACTCTGTTTTAAACTTTTTGTTTTGATTCCTGATCGGTGATATTTACTTAGCATGACAGTAAATACAGTTCATAATCAGTTCAACAGAAAGCAGAACAACTTGAGAGTAATCAATAATGGAAGTTATTCTTTCTCGAAATAAAAAGGATGGACATTTATGTATGTTATATATTGCTATATTTATGCATATGCATACTTAATAAAAGCAAAAATGTTGACAGTGTTTTAATACACTGTTAATGTGATAGTTAGGAAATTGTATATTTATTATTAGGTTAATACTGCTTTAATATCTATGTTTTTCAAATAATAATATATAAAATATAATATAATATAATATAATATAATATAATATAATATAATATAATATAATATAATATAATATAATATAATACAATATAATATAATATTACCTTAGATATTATTTTATGGTTAAACTCATGGTATGTTTATACCACAAACATTGTGCGAGTTCCTTCTCTAATGATGTTCTTGTCCTTGTGCTTGTATTTAGATGCAGTTTGTCATTCTAAATAGATGAGAAATAGCATTATCCAATATAACACCAGTAAGTATTTTTATCATTTTTCATTGTCCATAACCTATACCACTGCATTTAGAACTAGAGGTCGATCTCTCTATCTCTATGTTTTTGCAGGGTTTTGACCTGTTGCTAGGTAACCCAGGGTCACATCTGGGATCCAAATCACAATGTCTCTTTCTGTCTGAGTTAGTCTCTCTTACGCTGCTGTTATGGAAGGGAAGGACTGTAATTTATTAGTTTGATACAGAAGCGTGCAGCATTATACAGAGAGGCAGCTCTAGGCAGAGCTCGTTTGGAATCCTCACCCGATCCTATTTCCGCTGCATTCCTCTTGCCATTTCAGAGACATTCTTCTTTAAATTGACAATCTGAGGCGCTACGCCGACCACCTGAGCCGACTCTCTGCATATTCAGCTGGGAACAAAGACATGGCAAGCAGAAATATCTTAGGAACACTGCCATGTCACTTCATCTAAAAATCTGTCAGGATAGATCCTGTTCCTGTCATATGCAAGAGCAATGGCTGCTTTCATTTAAAAATAAATAAATCATGAAAACTAATATGCTAACTTTTCACTCACACAAAGTTTCTTTCTGTGGAAATCTTCTGCTCTACCAAGTGATTCATATGATGATATTTTTAATGGTAAGGCTTGTCTGTTTGGATGTTATGATCTCATACAATCAGTCACTAAGTGTGGCATGGTCAGCTTTCATTCTAACACACACACATATACACACACACGCACGCACACACACACACACACACACACACACACACACACACACAAACACACACCCACACACGCACACACAGAACAAGAGCAGGACTGCAATATGCACGGTAATTTCGTTTATAAACACACAATTCCGAACAGATGGGCTTTTTTGGAGAAGATTGTTATAATATGTGTTCATATTGGAAAATTCCCACACCTGCCACATTTGTTCTCAAATCTCAGTTTAACTCGAAATCAAAATAGAATATTTAGAGATATTTCTTTTTCTAGTTTTTAACTATATTTGATTCATCCATCACAGGTACTGTCATAATGAGATGTGAATTGAGATTTGAAAGAAATCAATCCACTAGCTCTGACATTTGTCAAAGGTGGACACTGATGAATGAAATCCAAGTACAGGAACACGTTTACTCTATTGTAGGCCAGAGCTTGTTAAAGTAAATGCTAAATAAAAACACAATCACACCCACATATCAGCTAAAACGGCCAAAGGGAGGCATAAAATGGAATGCTGTGTTAACCCCATGGCTATTAATTCACCATCTGCTCCCTTCAGTGTCCACGACAAGCCACATGAACCTGCTGTCCAATTAAGCACAGTAAATGGACTTAATGTGTGACCGATTCTGATTGGAGGGTAACATCAATTATTCAAATAAGCTCAGGCGACAGCCGAGTCCCTTCGGACCACTGAAGCTGACAGCTATCCTTTTCTCAGTAAATGAAAAATGACACTTTTGAGATTTACAATAAAGATGTCAATAATTACGTTACCACTATTCTTTCAGGTATAAAATGTGGTGCATTCCCTCTTTATTACTGGTAAACTTCAAAATCTGAGAAAGTTTTTTCTCTAGATTTAGGAGCATGGCTATGGGGATTTGTGCCTATTTAACAAGAAGCGCATTAGTGAGGTCAGGCATTGTTATCGGATGAGGTGTCCTGGGGTGTAGTTAGCTTTCTTTTCATCCCAATGGTGTTTGGTGGAACTGAGTTCAGGGCCCTCTGTGCAAGTTCTTCCATATATACTGTACTTTGTAAACCATATCTACACCGATCTTGCTTTGTGCACAACGGCATTTCATGTTCACCAGGCTTGATGCTTTCTAATGCTACAGCATACTGTCATGTTTATGCCACCAAACTATATTCCCATCACCCACTGCACCTTGTTTTATATCACATGACTGTTTGATCTTGTTTTACAATACTTGCTAATTAGCACTTGTATTTGGTCTCACTGTTCACCGCACTCAAGCAGTCATTCGTGGCTGCTGTTTTTTTTTGTTCAGATGAACTTTTTTCTTATTGTCTGGATTTTTGCATATTTTTGTATGTTTGGAGTGTACATGAATAGAATGTGACACATATATGCATCCTATAAAATTTAGTGTTTCCAAACTTTCTGGCCACAGTTATGGGAATTTTACTTTTGGCCATTTTGTGTGTATGTGTGTATGTGTGTGTATGTGTATATATATATATATATATATATATATATATATATATATATATATATATATATATATATATATATATATATATAAAGAAACACCTGTACCTTAAATAAGGCACATCGAAAGTACTTGTACTTGCCGATTATGATAATAATAATAATAATAATAATAATAATAATAATAATAATGATTAAAACTAAAAGGAAAAAGTAGAGAAAAGAATTACACAGATACACATCTAGAAACATATTATCTTGTATAATAGTTAGGTTGTGCAGTTACAATAGTAAGGAATAAAGGTCCGGACCAGTGAGTGCTGGGAGTTTAAGGGTTTCATCCGCTTTGTGAAATAAAGCTTTTGCCTAGTACAGCCAGTGTACAGAATAGTGGCTATATAATTATTCACTTTACATAAAATACTTTCAAGTTTAGTGAGGTATAAAAGGCTAATTTGGAAGCAAAGATTCACTCAAAGTTTATCTAAGACATCTAAGCTAAGATCAATATATTGGATATTGGCATGGATCTGAAATGCAATAAATAAATATAGGTGAACCTGCAATATTCCTAATAACAGATTGGAGGACAAAATGATCTTATAGCTTTTAACAACATTCTTGAGTATTTTTCATATTACTTTGAATATAATTTATTAGTATTATTATATTATGAAATGTCATGATATAACTTGACCACTCAGACATTCTTCTGTTACTACACTATAATGTATCTTCTCCTCATAATGATTTACATATTTTTTTTACTCTTTTTTTTTTATATTCCACATTGTTCACCCTTGTAAATTAGGTAGGTCATGGGTCATGTTTATGCTATTATATTGTGTCACCACATCCAGGATGATCTCTGCCTTGCTCATATTGTTTTGGTATAGGATCTGCAACAAATTTCCCAAACAATATCACTATATACTGTATATAGTAAGATAAATTAGTAAGTATATAAAACAGTTTCCCTATGGGAATATAAAATCTAAAACGAAATGAAGTTCACTGGCTGTGCTCACATGCTCAACTGCTGCCACCCTGTGGTCAAAGTTTTGAGAATGACACAAATATAAATGTTTACAAAGTCTGCTACCTCGGTTTTTATGGTGGTAATTTGCAAATACTCCAGAATGTTATGAAGTGTGATCAGATAAATTGCACTTAATTGCAAAGTTGTATTGTTTTGTTGTAAAAGTTGTACTGTTTTGTTTGATGTGTACAACGTCAGTAAAAGTGCCTTGGTTCTTGCCAGAGGGAATTCCAGTTTTATTCTGTGACATTCCTCGAATCTATTGACTTGGCATAGTGTAGTGTAGGAATAGCCTGAAAATAACTGATATATGATCTTGTATCTCTGACACCATTTACTATTCTAACTTCTGTTTTATCTCTTTGCTGTCATCCTTGTCTTCCTCTCCTCCATCCCCCTCACCCCTCTCTCCTTGTGGTTCCTCCTCTTGCTCTCCCTCACCATCTCCAATCTTCCTCTCTATCTCAGCCTCATCGTCAGTTTCACTCCCGGCTCCCTCAGCCACAATACCCTCCCAGCCATCTGTCTGCATTTCCAACTGCTCCACACGAATCATCATCTTGTAGACACTAGACTCCAGTTCAACCATCAGCCGCGCCAACTTGGTCTGTAGTGTTTCCAGGCTAGATTCAATGCGCACCAATTTGTCCTCAATCTTCTCTGTATCCTCCTCCCCTTCATCTGAAGTCTCTAGCATTCCCATCTTGGTGAGGATCTGACGCCCTTTTTCCTCCAAAAGGCGCTTGGCAGCTGGGAACTCACACAGAGTGTCTGTCAGGTCTTCTTTGGACAGGCTGAACAGATCTGAGTAACCAATACTGCGGATGTTGGCTGTGCGTCGATTACCTGATTTGTTACCTAGATGGTGCAAAATGGATCAATATCAAAGAATATAGTATACTACAGTGCCATGCACAAATGTTTACCCTCACATCTTAGGGTTACAACCAGGAATTTAAAATAGACTTTCATAATTTGACACAAAATAATGTCCTATAGTGTAACAAAAAGTGTAAATAATTTGTCCATTGTAATTAAACTCAGTCAAAAATATTTTTTGCTCTTGGCAAAAAGCTCTACCAGTTTTAAAAGGTTGTGTCTAGAGTAAGATGTGGCAAAAAGCATTGAAAAACAAATAGAAAAGGAGACTTTTTATAAAAACTCATAAAACAGACCGCATATTTGGATTAATTTGGAATTTAAATACACACAGCACACAAGAATCAGATTGAAACAAAAGACAAGCGAATCCGGATTCGTGTGGATTAA
Source organism: Silurus meridionalis (assembly GCF_014805685.1). Taxonomy (NCBI): domain Eukaryota; kingdom Metazoa; phylum Chordata; class Actinopteri; order Siluriformes; family Siluridae; genus Silurus; species Silurus meridionalis. The sequence continues at coordinate 9,997,241 of NC_060886.1, forward strand.
ATAATCCTTTTAATGACTCGGGATTCATGAATCATTCTCTTCATTTACTCGGATCACTTGAGTTCTTGGTTATCTTGCTACTAACAACATAAATACAAATTATACATTACACGATTTAGTTATTCTAATTTGTTGTTATCAAGTAATTGTAGTCACAAGGAGTTGACTGAATTGTTCAGGAACTACCAACATGGCCAGAAACACTTGAGAGTCAGTTTCGGGGGTCCTATACGATTCCTATCTGATCAACCTGGACCGTGTGATTCATGACTCATAACGCGATGAGTGGGATTCATGAATCCACGGATTCGGTGAATTCTTTGGATTCGGTGAGCGGCCTCTAGTGGAATTCCGTCTCAATAGGAGGCAGAATCCCTACTGACAAAAGAGACTCACGGGACTCGGACCGGTTCACTGAGTGATTCAGAAGGATTTGAATTCGTAAATGGGTTCCCTAGTGAAAATAACAGGAGCTAACGAAGGACTCGGTAACACTCTGGCGACATCTGGTGGGGAAAAAGGGAAACACAACCATAGAAAAAAAGCCAGAAACACCCCAGATCCTGACAATACAGAATATAAAACTATTATAGACTGTAAAACATTTGAGAGTGGACATAGATACCAAGCTTACTTCCAAAATTAAACTTAAGTGCCCATGACCAAGAACCTGTTAGGATATGCTAGAAACTCTGTCAAAGTCTAGACTTCAATCGGATTAAGTATTTGTGACAAACAAGGCCACCGACTTGAAATTGCAAGGTTCCTGGCACTATAACAAATAAAGACTATAAATTATAAAGAACAATCTTATTCATTCTTTATTACTGATTTATATGTGTAAAGCTGCTTTGATATGATGTCTATTGTTGAAAGTGCTTTACAAATAAAATTTAATGGAATTATAGAGTTAGCCATTTCCTAATAATAAAAGAAGGAAGTGATCAAAATGCAGACATTTAATGCTGGCATCATCTAGATTTAAATATCCTTAGGTTTCTAATAATCCATGATGCTATATATTTTACAGGGGTCAAACATGTTGAATGTATGTATGACCAGAAGGGACATTTCCTCTCAATTGCCTCAATTACCTACAACATGCAGTGTAACTGTAAATCTAATTCTGGTTGATCAAGTTGATGTGCTGCCTTTAGGGAGGTGTTCTTAGACAGGGTTAATGTTCTGTGTTTTATTTATTTATCATGTATGCCTCTAAATTTAGATGGCTCTATGGCTCTCAACAATAGTAGAAAAGATTTGAAGTGCTGTACTTTAGACATTCAGATGTACAGTACAGACCAAAAGTTTGGACACACCTTCTCATTCAAAGAGTTTTCTTTATTTTCATGACTATGAAAATTGTAGAGTCACACTGAAGGCATCAAGGGCTATTTGACCAAGAAGGAGAGTGATGGGGTACTGCGCCAGATGACCTGGCCTCCACAGTCACCGGACCTGAACCCAATCGAGATGGTTTAGGGGTGAGCTGGACCGCAGAGTGAAGGCAAAAGGGCCAACAAGTGCCAAGCATCTCTCGGGGAACTCCTTCAAGACTGTTGGAAGACCATTTCAGGTGACTACCTCTTGAAGCTCATCAAGAGAATGCCAAGAGTATGCAAAGCAGTAATCAAAGCAAAAGGTGGCTACTTTGAAGAACCTAGAATGTGACATTTTTCAGTTGTTTCACACTTTTTTGTTATGTATATAAATCCATATATAATTTCACATGTGTTAATTCATAGTTTTGATGCCTTCAGTGTGACTCTACAATTTTCATAGTCATGAAAATAAAGAAAACTCTTAGAATGAGAAGGTGTGTCCAAACCTTTGGTCTGTACTGTATGTTATAGCATTAGGTGTGTGTGTACCTTTTATGTTTAGGATGCTGATCTCTCCAAAGAAGTTGCCTTCACCCAGTACAGCAAACTGAGTGACCCCATCATCTGCCACCACAGCCAACTTCCCCTCTTTGATTATATACATTTCATGCCCTACATCACCTTTTCTACACACGTACTCTCCGGGGTTGTAGACCTTCACAAATGAAAAAAAAAACAACAACATTTACTACACAGAATAATTTTAGCTTTCCCATAAATCTTTCAATTCTGACCTGTGGGGTGAGCTTGAGCACCAGTTCCTCCAGCAGGCTGCTCTCACAATTCTGGAAGATGGTGACCTTGGACAGAGTGGGTAGGTGCACACTCACAGCAATAGCTGTCTGCAGTGTGACCGGTAGCTGCAGGAGGATCTCATTCTCCCTGGTGATCTTTCTGTTTTAGAGCAGAGCATAATGGCTAGCAAACCTTTTCTGCCGTGTGAAATGATATGCACATAGTATAGCTGAACAAGTGCAATAGATAAGTGATTTTTTTTTATCAGGAATAAGACTTACTTGTTGATATAAAGATGTTGGTACCAGGTGTTGACACGGTTGTGGAGTGCTTTGCTGATTCGCCGACTGCGCAAGTAACTCTTTACCAGCTCGTGATTGGGGAAGAAGACATTGTCCCTGTCTTGAAGGTTCATTATTACGCTCCCTACACTTCCTACGACAGATGCAAACACCAACACAGCAATCAACAGGTCAGCAATCATGAAGAGAAACTCCTCCTCGCAAGTCGGCTGAGGGGTATCTCCAACTGTGGAGAGGATCAGAGTGGAAAACCAGAAGGAATAGAAGTACTGACGGCGTGTGGAATTATACTCGTTGTCTGTAGGATCAGGATAGACCCAATCATCACTTCCAAAGCCTATATATTTTGAGAGGGCAAAATAGAGGCATGCATTCCAGTGGATGAGGATAAAAATGAGGATCATTAGTTTGGATATGCGGAATACGTTGGGGTAGGCGGTCCGTGTCTCCATGCGGTCCAAGGTCTCAGAGAGGCGAGGAGAACGGAGAAACCGGTTTATTCTCACCACAGGAGTCTTGACAGTGTCAATCAGATAAAGCAGATCAGTGGGTAGCTGCGACAGCACATCCCAGAAGAACTGAGAGGAGTGCAAGTAGCGATTTTTTAGCCGTGACATATCTCGCACTAAGCTGCCCTGCTCCAAAAACCCTGTGGAGAGAAGGGAGAAGAGGAGGAGAAATACATTATTTACCCATTCAATTTGTTTCCTCATTGACAGTTCGCTCTAAGTAGTATGTGTTGACATGATTGTTTTCTAATCCTGATTCTGGAGTAAAAATGTGCATTGTTTTCTATTAAAACACCAACTTTAGCTTGTGAAATACTTGTTGATTTAGTTGACATGTTAAATGTGACATTCTTATACTTACCAGTACGAACTTTGATGAATATGTCAGCCACATAAACCAAATCGGAGATGTAGTCTAATGTGTACCAAATGGCCTGAAATTTCTGATCAACTTCATAAAAACAGACCCTTAAACAATAATAGCAAAAGTTAATTACAGACAACAAGATCTCTGTCTATATGAAATAATACCAGATGTGATTTCTTCACCTTTATTGACTTTTTTTACAATGGATCATCTGAATACTCAATTGAAATGGCTGGGAGGTGTGAGTTCAAACTGCTGAATGCAAGTAGTTCTAGTAAATTTCTAAATCAATGCATTGCCATATAAACAACTGTACCAATGTTAACATGCAGACCCTGTTACATACAGAGTGAAGCAGTTATTGTAAATATTTTTAAAAGAACCTACTAACCCCAATGGGTGTTTTCTTTATGTCATCTAAATTATTATTATGGGGAATTTGATAAATGGGCTGAGACACAATGTGAATTTCAAAGAATTTATAAAATTCCTTTAAAATGAGAAATGTAACAAAAAATGGCATATCGAATTTACACAAATAGCTTAATTATTAGTTGAGCCAAAGCACTATTCCAATGCACTCTCCTTCTCTATTGTCTCTGTTTCTCATTTTAAACAAGCAGAATTCCAGATACCTAATTAAATTAAACCTTTACCAGTGTTTTTATTTACTCAGTCAGATCTGCACTACAAACATTAATGGCATTTTAACTTGTAAAATGTCCATAATGTAAGTGAAGTATAGTTCCTTTTACATATCATTCTAATCTTTGCTGCCTTTCAAAGAGTATTTGGAGCTAGGTTGTTTGTCATTCATGTATCAGTATGCTTTGATATGAAGTTTAAATCAGGGCCTCGACATTATAAAACCTCATACCTGAGGATAATAACAACCCAGTTGTAGATGATGGGAAAGATCATGACCTGCAACCAGCCATAGTAAAACTCTTCGGAGGGATCAATTACCCACTCCCTCCAGCTGAAAGCAGAGTGAAAGAGAGAGAGAGAGAGAGAGAGAGAGAGAGAGAGAGAGAGAGAGAGAGAGAGAGAGAGAGAGAGAGAGAAATTAAGATTAAACAGAGGTACTCACACTGGTGCTGTGGAAAGAAAATAGATGCATTATAACAAACAGTATACAGTATTAAAATTAAAGTTACCATGGTTCATCTTATTAAGGATTATTATTTCAGGGCTGAACAAAATACTGATCAATTGTAGTTAAAGTAAGTGAAAACATAGATATAATCCATCACTATTAAAAAGTATCCATCAAAAAATATACTCACGTGAAAGTAAAACGTAGCAGCCTGCTACCACTAAATTGACACAAATGTTAAGAAGTAAAATGCATGTTTTAACTAATGAAATTAAGTCAAGTTAAGTATCAAGTTTTATTATTTTATTACTGTCTCAAAGCAACTGCACAGTTTTGCCTAAAAACATAATTCAAGTTTGCAACATTAATGATTCAATAGAAAGCATGTGCTGTAGCTAGTCGAATTGAGACTAGAAAACTACCCTGCAATAGCATCCACAAAAAAACGGACATGTAAGGTTGGCAAATTACTTTATTTTAACTCAACATGCTTTCTCAAATTAGATGTCAAGTTAGAGTCTACCCCTGGTAATTGTATTGTAGTTACTGTCAGGATCTTTGGTCACTCTCAGCACAGAGATCAGCACAGTTTCTGTCTTTGTGTTTCTTTCTTTCCACACTAGATGTCGCTATTGTCTTCTTTTACCCTTCCCTGATTACTAATTGTTTTGGTTTATTGTTAACAGCAAGCATTAGATGTTTAGCTGGGCAAACTTAGTAAACTTATCTGTTTATCATAAACTTAACCTGTTTTCCTGAAATAACTGAAGCTTTTTTATTTAAATAAATATATATATGCAAAAATAAAAAAAAAAAGCTAGATGGCATTTGATAAATGCTTTTAGCATCTAGCATACAGTATATGTAATATTACTGCATGTTATACTGTGCAATTACAATAATGTCACCGAAGTGTTATATAAGTTACAGTTAAGACCTGCAGCCTAATCAAACAAATTATTTGTATTTTATAGTGCAACACATTGCAATAATTTATCTTAAAAATTATACATTTCTTAATATATGTTTGGGTTTTTTTTTTTCAATCAAAGACAAGAATTAGAGATTCACTCACTTCACTTTTGTTTTCTGCTCGGTCTTCTCTTCTTTTCCACCACCTGCTTTTTCTGGTTGCACTTCATCTTTTTGTGTGCGATGCAAGCTAACAAGTTTAGTCCAGCGATTCATTGTAGCTTTACCAGTTTACTACTTGCAGTAGTCAATACACACAACAGTAGTTTGGCATTATTGTGGAGTATGTATTTTAGAAAAAAACTGACAGATCAATTTCTTACATATGCACTGATATTTCCTCATCTATAAATCAGTCAGAATGGGACATATATATATACATACATCAATGTTTGGCCTCATAATCTTATCTTCATAGTAACAAGCAGATGAACCCGTGTTCCAGTATAGGAGGAAGCTGATGCTGGTTGCTGCAGTGACATCTCTCTGGAGGGACCCACAGGG